>NW_012267261.1:10977257-10982779 GCF_000151885.1 Dipodomys ordii
CGGAAGTGGCACTGTGGCTCAAGTGGTAGAGCGCTAGCCTTGAGCTGAAGAGCTGAGGGACAGTGCCCAGGCCCAGAGTTCAGGCCTCACGACTGGACCCAAAAAAATAAAAAATAAAATGGGTTAATATTCAGAATATATAAAACACTCAACCGCAAAATATTTTAATGGGCAAAGGACTTGAAATACACATTTCTCCCACCAGAAAAATATAAATGGCTAAATGAAAAATGCCTGATATCAGTAATATTTAGAAAAAGGTAAACGATAAAAGATGCCACTTCATACCCAGGATCGCTGTCATTAAAAAATAGGAAAAGAAAAAAAAGAACCAACCAATGAAGAGATATTGATTTCTTTATGTGATGTATGTGAAATGTTATATTTCCTGTGGAAAACAGTAAGGGCAGTTCTCAGATTTTTAATTACCAGGGGCTATAGGTGTAATTCAGTAGTAAAACACATTGGAGGCTCAGGGTGCTATCCCAATGATGATGATGATGATGATGAAGATGCTGATATAATAACAACAACAACAACCACATGACTTAACAGTTCCTTGTGGACATATATCCAAAAACAGTACAAGCAAGTTTCATGAAGAGAGATTGGTACATTCCTGTTCATAGCCACTTCATGCACAATAGTAAGTAGAAGTCACCCATGTGTCTGTTAACAGAAAAATGTATAAAATAGGTGTTGGACAGGAATGCTATTCAATCTTAAAAAGAGAGGAAATTTCGACATATCCTAAACTTGGATGAAACTTGACATTAAGCGAGACAAGCTAGTCATAAAAAAAGTAATGTATGACTCTCCTTATATGAGATACTTTAACCAGTTGGGTTCATAGAGACTGAAAGTAGAACTGTACTTGCCAGGAGGAGGAGAAAAGGGAGGGGGAGGGAGGAATGGGAGAGGGAGGGAAGGAAGGGGAAAGGGAGGAGAGGAGTTGCTGAATAATTACAAATTTTCAGTTGTGTAAAACAAAAACCATTCTAGAAATTGGTTGTACAAGAATGTGAATGTTCTTAACACTACTGTTAAAATGGCTAAGGTGGCAAATTTTATATGCATATTGTACAAAACTAAAATTTTTATTTTTTAATCTTATTGCAAAGATGCTATTCAGAGAAAAATTTAATTTGTAATAAAGTGAAATGTAAAAGTTTCAAAATTAAATTTCATAGTAAATATATATATATATATATATATTTGTGATAATTTTTTTAACCAACTATGACCTTAGAAAGGCCTAGCTATGGGTTCTGGATCTGTGACTGACTAGCTAGATAACCTCAAAGAAGTCATACAACTTCAGATCTCCTTCTATAAGTGAGATAACAGTGTTGCACAGGCTTATATTAGATGCAATACATCTAATCATGCATTTGTATGAATAATAGTGGTCTCTGATAGTTCTTTTCATGACTTACATTTCTCAATGCTGTCCACTTTCTTCATAATACTAAGCCTCATATCCTGAGGGAGAAACAGAGACAGACAGACAGAGGCACAGAGAGAGGGGGGGGGCAGAGAGATTGAGGGATGAACATGAACAGTGGAGGATAGACTTTAGCTGGCTTATGTTGTCTTTTTTTTTTTTTTTTTTTGTCGGTCATAGGACTTGAACTCTGGGCCTGGGCACTGTCCCTCAGCTCTTCAGCTCAAGGCTAGTGTTCTACCACTTGAGCCATAGCACCACTTCTGGTTTTCTGGTGGTTCATTGGAGATAGAAGTCTCATGGGCTTTCCTGCCTGAGCTGGCTTTGAACTGAGATCCTCAGATCTCAGCCTCCTGAGTAGCTGGGATTATAGGTGAGAGCCACTTGCGCCAGGCTATGTTGTCTATTTTTATATCCTCTAGTGTCTGGCATGTAGTGGGAAATCATTAAATGTTTGAAATGGACTTTGACAAGAGGGTTTGACAATATTGACAAGGAAACTTCTTCAACATTAATATATACAGACAAATGGCAGAACAGGTTTATCCAGTAATCTTAAGATCAGAAAAAGAATCCTCATAAACCTGGGTTTGGATGTGTCCTTCCAAAAAGTAGGGTAAGCAAAGCAGCTCCAGGGTTTCTCTATCGGTCTGGTTGGTTACTGAATCATAATTAGTTATTCATTATTAAACATTGATTGGACATTCTTCCTAGGCCCACTCGTAGGGCTTCCATCTGACATTCCATTAAGAAAGCATCACAGTACAGGGTCCAGTTCTCAAGTTGGCAGATGCACTTCTGCCTGTCTTTTGAAACTTGATCTCCATTTCTCTTGGCCATCTTGCCCTCCAGCTGGGTGCCAGTGGCTCATGCCTATAATCCTAGCTATTCAACAGGCTGAGATCTGAGGATCATAGTTCAAAGCCATCCCAGGCAGGAATGTCCATGAGACTCTTATCTCCAATTAAGTAACAAATAAGTCAGAAAAGGAGCTGTAGCTCAAGTGGTAAAGCATTAGCTTTGAGCAAAGAAGCACAGGGACAGTGCCCAGGTTCTGAGTTCAAGCCCCAAGACTGGCACAAAAGTAAGCAAGCAAGCAAGCAAACAAAGAAGAGAGAAAGAAAGAAAGGAAGGAAGGAGGGGAGGAGGGAAGGAGGGAGGGAGGAAGGAAAGAAAGAGAGAGGAAGGAAGGAAGGAAGGAAAAGAAAGAAAGAAAGAGCGAATGAAAGAAAGAGAAAGAGAAAGAAAGAGAGAAAAAGAAAGAAAAGGAAGGAAGGAAAAGAGAAAGAAAGAAAGAGAGAAAGAAAGAAAGAAAGAAAGAAAGAAAGAAAGAAGCCAGCCAGCCATGTGTCTGTGAGCCAGGAAACCAGAGGCAAGGGACTGAGAAGGAAAAATGAAAAATGCCAAGAAAACTGGCCATTTCATTCTGCAATTGAAACAAGTTAAAATGTAATTTATGGCCCTTGTGTGCATGTTTAGCAATTCTAAACTTCACTCTCCTTGAAATATTAGGAGGAGAGCACAAGACAAGTAAGGTCCCTCCTCCATTACAGTCCACAATGGGAACCATCTATTTCCTAGCAGCCACCCCTCGGGGCCAGGCCTGAGAAACTCCTATCTTGTGGTATACTGTGAATTTGATGTCATGTTACATTGGGTAGCCAGTCCCCTCCATCATCTTGGCTGGGATGAGGAGTAGCACAATGACTGTTTGCTGACGTTCTAGCAAAATGGGAATTGGCTCAGAACAACAGAAAAAGAAGGAATGTTGAGCCAAGAAGCCAGACACAAAAGGCTCTATTCTGTATGATTCTGTGTGTATAAGGTACAGGAAAGGAATGTAGCCCTTTGGAATCAATGGAAGGAGTCTTTTGAATTGCTGACAAAAGTTCTTTTTAGCCATTGGATTCAGGGTACAGTGGTATGTTTATGCTGTGAAAATCATCACACATATTTCAATAAGAAGATTATGACTTTTGAAACAGAGGAGGAATCAGGTGGGTGGTAGGAAAAAGTAAGCTCAAAAGATAGAAGGTGAGGGGTTGGAGGTGCAGCTCAGTTAGTAGAGCACTAGCCAATGAGTGAAAGCAGCAGGTACCAACTTTGAGTCCATTTCTCAGGACAAAAAAAAAAAAGGGAAAGAAAATAAATGATAAAAAGTGAAAAAAAAGGTAGATACAGAGAAAAGACATCAGGGAAATTAACTGTTAAACATTAGGCTTTTAAAGAGCGAGTCACCAAAAAAAAATGATTGGAATATGACTTCAGTTAGTACTCACAAGTCCCTTTACAAGCCTTTGCCTCTGTTCATCACATATTCAACCATGTTGACTCTGTCCTCTCCTCATTGATTGGCTGATCCTGGCCCCTCTCTGTCCTCACCTCCTTGATTGTCTGATCCTGGTCCCTCTTTTAACATTCCTCTCCAAAATCTTGATTGGATACTTGTCATCCTCCCACCAACCTCCCCACCAGACCTGGACTTAATATATGTTTGTGTTTTTTTCTGTTCCCACAACTTCCCCCTGTAGAGCATGGTCCTAAAGAACGTGTACTGTGACAAAATCATAGACAGAGTAAGTACAATAGTAGTTTCTAGGGGCTTGAGAGAAGGTGAAAAGAGTTACTGTTTAATGGGAAGCATTCCCAAAGAAGATGATGGAACATTTTGGAGAGAGAAGCTGTGTTGGCTACCCAACAATGTGAATGTCCTTTTTCTTTAGTGTTTATTAAATTTTTATTTTATTTTATTGTAAAGATGCTGTACAGAGGGGTTACAGTTACCTGAGTAAGTTAATGAGTACATCTCTTGTCCTGCATTGTTACCCTCTCCTTCCTTTTTCTCCTACTATCCTTTCCCTCCCTCACCTCCCCCACAGCCCCCCCTCCAAGTTGTAAAGTTCATTTCCAACATAATGAGTATCATTGTTGCAATGAGTCATCCTGTGTCCTTCTTTCAGTATTTTGTTATTCCCTTTCCCCTCCCCAAATTAGATAACTGTATATACAAGATGCAGGGTACCAAAATCAAGTACAGTGACAATGGGGGATATACTATAGGAGAAGAACATGCAAAAGAAACCCCAAAAAATCACATAGTCATTAAAAACAATAACAACAAATAAAAACCTCTTGTGTCCACATCTTGGGGTTCATTTCACTTAGCATCATCTTATATGGTCATATGTACATAGCCTTTGAGCTTTTCTGCTCATCTGATAAGATCATCCTAGATGTATACTAATTATGGCAAATAAGGAAAACCATGGGACCCAACAATGTGAATGTTCTTAAAGCCACTGACATGTACACTTAAAAACAGTGAATAGTATTTCCAAAAAATAGTGCTGGAAAAACTGGGTATCTAGGTGTGAAAGGAAAAAATGGTCTCTCTCCTTACAATATATACCAAAGTGACTCAGATTTAAGAACTCCAAGCATAGGAGAAGACATAAGGAGAAAGCTGCACAGTGTTGAATTTTGCATTGATTTCTTTTTTTTTTCTTTTTCTTTTTTTGTTGGTTGTGGGGCTTGAACTCTGGGTTTGGGTGCTGTCCTTCAGCTCTTCAGCTCAAGGCGAGTGCTCTACCACTTAAGCCACAGCGCCACTTCCGGTTTTCTGGTGGTTTTGTGGAGATAAGAGTCTCACGGACTTTCATGCCCAGGCTGGCTTTGAACCACGATTCTCAGATCTCAGCCTCCTCAATAGCTAGGATTACAAGAGGGAGCCACCAGTGCCCAGCTTTGCATTGATTTCTTAAGCATGAAAGCAAAAGTACAAGCAACAAAAGTGAGAGATAAATTGGATTAAGGAAAAATTTGAAGTTTTTGTACATCAGATATCACAATCAAGAGGAAGAAAAGTAAGCTACAGAGTGGTAAGAGATTCTTGCAAATGATATAGCTAATAAAGGTTAATATTGGGGCTGGGAAGGTGGCTCAGTGGTAGAGCACTTGCCTTGCATGCAGGAGGCCCTTGGTTCGATTCCTCAGCACCACATAAGCAAAAAGAAAAAAGCCGGAAGTGGCACTGTGGCTCAAGTGGTAGAGCGCTAGCCTTGAGCTGAAGAGCTGAGGG
>NW_012267261.1:10986724-11204083 GCF_000151885.1 Dipodomys ordii
GAAGAGCTGAGGGACAGCGCCCAGACCCAGAGTTCAGGCCCCATGACTGGACCCAAAAAAACAACCAAAAAAAAAAGAAAAGAAAAGGGACCCCATGTCTGGACACCAGAGCCCCCCAGTGTTCTCCCTAATCAGGTATAGCCTTGCCTGGAGAGCTAGTCATGCAGTTTCCTCACTATTTTTCAAAATCAGTTCCCCAATTTTCACTTGACAGTTTTAATTTTAAAACATGTACAGAAATTCTTTGGTATACCTCATTATCAAGAGCTGGGTCTTAATTGCCTAACTCCTTAGGCTGGGATAGACTTAGTGACCCATTCTCATGAATAGACAATATATTGCTTGTGAGACTATGTCATAAAAAGCATTTAAGTCTCTTCTCTTCTCTTTTCTTCTGCCTGTCCTCTTCTCCCCTCTCCTTTCCACACCTCCCCTGTAGCTCTTCCCTTCCCCTCCCCTCCTTTCTCCTCCTCTTCCTCCTCCTCCTTCTCCTTCTTCTTCCTCTCTCTCTCTCTTTCTCTCCCTCTCTCTCTATGGGAAAAGCTAGCTGTTATATCATAAGGACACTCAGGCAGCATAATAGAGAGCCATCTTCAAGAAAACAAAGCCTTTGCCAACAACAGGAAAGTGAATGAGACATCTTGGAAGAGCTACTCCACCCACTCTTGGATCAGAAGACTGAGCCCACCTGACATTATGAGTAAAACCTAATGAAACCCACCAACCAGAACTACTCCACTAAATGAGTCCCCAATCTCCAACCCTAGAAGAGGAATGAGAATATAAATTTGTATTAGAACCCCTAAATTTGTGGCTGATTTGTTATGTAGCACAATAACCAACATTCTTCTAAATACTGTAGCCTTCCAATGGTTTCTTTTTCTGCTTAAGTTAGTTGGACCAGGGTTGATTTGTACAGCCAAGAGCCCTTCTTCACATCTGCTTTCTACCCATGAAGCTACTTACATGATGCAATCTCTATCTCAATCCTGACACAGGCTCCATCTTTCAATGCCTGCCCCTCAACCAGGTAGGGAAGCTCCAATTTCTCATGATCTTACCATCACACCCAGCTGATGGAATAAGCGGTCCAACTCTTTTCCTTGTTAAAAAAAATTCTTCCCCCTACTCCCTGAGCAGGCAAAGGCAGCTTTAGCTTGCTGTGACATTAAATCGCTTCCAGCCCAACACCCGCCCCCCCTCCCTCACCCCACCCAAGGTTTGCCATCTGTATTTCTTCCCTGTCACCAACTAACTGCTGCGCCCTTGCTGATATCTCATGATCTCCTCCTTGGTGAGCTAAATCACCTTGCCCCCAACCCCAAGAGCTGTCCTATCTGCAGTTCTGAACACTGCAGTTCCCTTCTGGAAACTCTCCTTCCTTGACTTCTTCAATCTGGAACATTCCACAGTCTGTCCTACATCTCAGATTATTCTTTCTAATTTTGAGGTAGTTTTTTCTCCTCTGTAGTTTCCTAATTAAATTACCCCTCATATTTATGTTGGCTTTCCATCATTTGCAAACAGAAGATCCTGGACCAGTGTAGTTGCAAATTATAAACTGGGGTTACAAGACACAAGTCTCATTGAAGGTAGTCCCTGGAGTGGCAGGGATAAAAATAAAACCTGAGTTCTTATGAAGCAGTGATCTCCTGCAAGAAGCGCTATGGCTATGGCTATCAGCTATTAGCTCTGAGTGGCTTTCCAATCCCTGTCTCTACAGCTGATTTTTCTCCTGAATACTGGACCACTTTCCTTTATGCTCAGTTACTCTAATTAGCTCTGTCACTGCTACCTCAGCTTAGCTTCCCTTTCTCTCTATTAATGGTCTCATCCTTCCTTTTGGAAGCCAGGCTCTGCTTCCCAGGCATCTTTGACATTTTCTTCTCCCTCACTCCCACTCTCTTCCACTGCTACATCTCAGCAAACCTTTCCTTCAGTATACCCCACTTTCCTTTCTAATCAGGCCCTGTCATTTCCTATATTGACCTCTGTGAGTACCTCTTTGTTATTGCTGCCCTCCTTCTGTGCCCCCTCAACGAATTCCCCCCACATACAGGCTTCTGAGCAATCTGCCTAAGGAATAATCTCCATCCTATTTACTGCCTCACTTAAAAACCTTCCATTATATTCAACAGTTATTGAGTTCCTACTGCGTGTGTATTATTTATGATTCTTTGCATGCAACCTATTGAAACTAACTTGTGCCAGTTTAAACTGAAAAAGAGGACCGGATTTCATGGTTTTAAGGAGGACTTCTAAAAACTCAAGGGCAGGAAAGCAGCCAAGCCTCAGGACTGGGAGCACCACAATATTCTCTGTTTTCATATCCTCTCTGTTTTGTCCAGACATAGCTCTCTTAGATACACAGCTTCTTGCAGGCAATCAGGTTTTATTTTTATCTCTGACATTCAAGAGACCACCTTCAAATGGGAATCGAGTTTTGAAGCCCCCATTTATAATTTGCAAGTACACAGGTCCTAGCTTAAACCAAAGGGTGCTTTAAGGGTTCTTTCAAACCAGCGGAATGGAATAGCATTCATCTCTCCATTTCTCATCTCTGACTGAGCTGCGTTGCTTTGAGTAGACTTATTCCTCCTACATGTTAAAGGACATGACCACTGATGACACCTGGTAAACATGGTCAGCTAAGATAATAAATTCTTCTTCCGCAGGCTCTTCGTTAAAAAAAAAAAAATTCTTAGAACTCTGACTGATCCAGATTTAGATCCTTCCCTGTAGCCAAGTGGGAGGGTTATTAGAGAAAGGAGGAGGGAGCATAGAGTCTGAAGCCAGTCTGCTTGAGCTTGTATCTGGACTTTGGTATTTATTACCTGTGTCTTGACATTTAAACCCCTCTATGTCTCAGTTTTCTCATCTGTAAAATAACAGCATTTGGTTTCTCAATTGTTACAAAGACTATATCTAGTGGTTAGAATTGGGCCTAGCACAAAGCAGGACTCTCTAAGTGCTAGAGATGATGATGCTGGCAGTGATGATGCTGATGACAACTATGGTGAAGAACTAGAGAAGAGAAAGAAAATACTTCTTGACCACATGCTGAGAGGTGAGGAGAAGTTAACCAAAGACAATATTTACTAGTTTCACAGGATTACTAATGAAGTACCACTATACTAGGTGGCTTAGGACAGAAACGGACAGTTCTAGAGAACAGAAGTCTGATATCAAGGTGTCTTCCTTCTGAAGATAGTGAAGGAGTCGCTGTTTCCATGGCTTCTAGATGATGTGTTCTCACATCATCTTCCTTTTATGCATGGCTGTTTATCTCTAGATGTCCTCTTTTTAAAAGGGCACAAATCATATTATATTAGGATCCCAAAGGATCACCTCTTAGCCTGATGACTTGTAAAGACTAAATAAGTTTGCATTGATAGGTACTGAGCATAAGGACTTCAACATTATATAGATAAGTAGGGGACACAATTCTTTCCATAACAGAGAAGATGGCACAGGGCTGATTTGACCAATAGCTCTCTTACATATCTAATTCCGAGCACTAAATATACTCCTAAATCTTGTTCAGGTCATCTATCATCCTCGATAGTGACTTAGGAAGGATTCATTTTTTTTTTTACATAACCCCCAAGCCTACCTCTGAATGTACTACTCTATCTCATCCTTCCCTAAGTGTCTCACTGCTTAATTATGGCTCAACCCTTTCTCCTGGAGAAACAGGCCTTGGAAGGTAGTCTGGGCATGACTGGATTGAGGACTCTGAGTCACTTTGACATGCTGTCCTGGAGTCTCCTTACTCTGGGTGTAGCCACAAACCAATTCCTTTTTGAGGCTCTTTCTATAAATGGAGTTAATGATGGTTAGTTTCTATTTCACAAACTTAATAATAAATTAGCTGTAAATAAATAAATGCCTTATAAATTAATAATAAACAGCCATTGATACATCATATATTATATTCTTATTATACAATATATAGTTTATAAAAATTGATGCAATTAATCTATTAATACAACAATAAAATGCTATTTTCTACTCTCGATGGCATCCATTTCATTTAATATACATTTAAGGAAGTATTTCCATGCCACCTGGAGACAGAGTACTGCAGGGGATACAGAAGTAAAAGGATACAAACTCTTCTGGCCCAACAAGCTCTCAAGATTTACTGAGGAGAGATAGGGAAAGTTCAGTGTGAAAGCCAACTACACAAATGACCTTTAAAGATCCTCCTATGGGTGTTGTGTTTTATGGGCTCTGAAGGAGTGTGAACTATTTACTTCAACCCACCCCCTTTTCTGTCTGCTTTGCACTGATGTCTTCTGCCCCAGGCCTTGGAGAATTCTGGCCCAGATTCAGAGGTTATTGATAGTTAACTCTTCACTGCCCAGTCTGTGACGAGGACTAGGCTATGAGCCAACTTTAACTACCTAAATGCTGCACATTGCATTTTCAGTTATCAATATTGTATCTTTTCCTCTCTCCCACCCTCCTTTTCCAGCAGTTCATTGGCAAACTACCTCTCCTCTCCATAGCATCCTGGAGTCTGAGAAGCTTGTAACAGTAGAATCTCCAGAGGAGGGCCCTGTCTGTCACTCAGTATCTCATCACTAGGGACCCCTCCCCCTCTGGTAATGAACTATTAGTTCTTTTTAGCCTCCAGTGTCCTCTGGAAGTCGGTTCCTCAAGGTAATCTTCAATGCTCCTTATACTCCTGTATGGGGTGGAGTGTGTGTGTGTGTGTGTGTGTGTGTGTGTGTGTGTGTGTGAATGAATAAAAATGAAAATCAGCATTTTCTGAGAAATTAACATCCTGTTTCTCTGGGTTTTCTTTCTGAAATATGAGACTATTAAAGGGATGTTGGGGTTGGAGGGAAAAAAGTCACAAGCTTTGGGCTCCCATCCACCTTTTTATCAATCCTAATTTGCCTGCTATTTCTATACTTGCTGAAGCTTTAGTTTCTTTGTCCTCTGCTTACAATGGAGTCCTGATAAACTCATCATAAATTGAAAATATTATAAGTCAAAAATGCAAAGAACACACCTAACCTGCCAAAACTCAAAGAGTTGCAACACAGAATGCTGTAGAGCATGCGCAGTTTCTCCTCGTGATCATGAGTCTTGGTGGGAGCTGCCACTGCCTAGAATCACAAGACAGTCTAGCGTTGCTCATCACTAAGCCAAAAAAGACCAACATCCAAAATCTGGATATTGTTCCTACTGAATGCAAGCTATCATAAGACAGAGATGTCTGTACTGTGTGTGTGTGTGTGTGTGTGTGTGTGTGTGTGTGTGAAGTCCTGAACCCTGAACTTGCTAGGCAAATGGGACTTGAGCTATGCCCCAGCCTTTTCTGTTTTAGTTTGTGCTTCAGAGAGTGTCTTCTACTTTTGTTGGACTAATCGCAGACTGCAATTGTTCTACCTCTGCCAAGTAGCTAAATTATACATGTGAGCCACCATGCCCAGCCCTGGACTTACTCTTTAAAAAATATTGTTTGTAAAACTGGAAGAGGAGGTAGGGGAGTTAAGAGAGCTTAATGGAGGGAGTGATTGGATTAAAGTACACTGTATGCACTTACAGATATATCACAATAAACTCCCTTGTAAAGTAATTAATAAAAGCAAGATTCACCCATGAAAATACAAATAGTTGAAAAGAAATGTTAATGCCCTATGTGATGGGAACAAGGGAATAACTTTTGCTGTTAGGCCTTATTACCCTAGTTCTTGTTGGGGACTTTTGTCATCACAACCAGAGTCAAGTTTCAGTCTCCTGTAACTGACAACTCCCAGATGTACTAATCAGCAACAACTTCAGCCTTCTCTGACAGCCTTAACCCTCCCTTCTGTTTATTCATCCCCTTAAAACTTTAAGCTCTGTGAAAGACTTATCTCTCTCCTCCTTCCCTCCTTCTCTCCCTCCTTTCCCCCCCCTCCCACCTGGAAGAGAGAGCCTCTCAGGTTTTCTCTAACAAAGCCTCCGTATTATTAAGGTTGTCCTGTCTCTGACTCTCATTGCTCACTCTAATCTTGAACACTTCTCCTACACTGTGTATCTCATTTAAAGATGGATCCTGCTGGGTACCAGTGGCTCATGCCTGTAATCCTAGCTACTCAGGAGGCTGAGATCTGAGGATAGTGGTTTGAAGCCAGTCCAGGCAGGAAAGTCTGTGAGACACATAAATAATCTACTCAAAAGAAGCCGGAAGAGGTGCTGTGGCTCCAGTGGTAGAGTGCTAGCCTTGAGCAAAAAAAGCTTAGAGACAGGGCTCAGGCTCTGAGTTCAAGCCCCAGGACCATCAAGAAAAAGAAAGAAAGGAAGGAAGGAAGAAAAAAGAGATACATCCAATAAAGGTGCATTCTTACAGTAAAACATACATTTAGATAAATTATTAATAAAGATTTTAAAGTAACACACATAATGGAGGTACACAAACAGTAGCGAAGTGGCTAGTAAAGATAGACAATGTACATAACCTTTTTTCTTAACATTTCTAGGCCTCCACCTCATGCTTCTTCTGAGATGAACACTTCTATTCATTTTTTATGACTCTTCTCAGACACCTGCACACAGACAAGTGAATATGTATGTAATAGGATTCTTTTCAGCCAAATCAGAACAGACTGTGCATGTTTTATGTACCTGACTTTTTTTCATTCCTGAATATTGAAGAGCTTTTTATTTTGGCACAAATATATTCTTTTTTAGTGGCTGCATGATACTCTAAGATACGAATGGTCCATGATGTGTTTACCACTTCCCTATACTTGGACTTTTGGCATTCCCATCTTTTTTGAGCATGTATACTAGTACCAGGGCTTGAACTCAGAGCCTTGGGTTCTGCATCTGCTTGCTTTGTCACAGCTGGTGCCCTACCATTTGAGCCATGCCTCTAGTCTGGTACTTTCCTGGCTAATTAAAGATGGAGTCTTACAGACTTTTCTACCCAGGATAGCTTAGGACTGTGACTCTCCACGTCGCAGCCTTTTGAGTAGCTAGGATTGCAGATGTGAGCTACTGTTGCCTGGCTTGAGATTCCTATCATTTTAAAGCTTCTCAGATTGGCAGTGTAGAGGATCTATTTTATATATCCTTCTTTCTTCCTATTAGGATCCCTGGACCTCTAAAGTCGGGGTCTGTGGGAACTGGATGTAGCAGGCATTTCCTCCCTCAGGAAGGAAGGAGCAGAAAGGTTTGTTGGCACCCTGGGTTGGGGTCTTCCTGGGGCACAGGAATGGAGAAGGAAACAGATTTAGAAATGTCATTCAAGCTCTCTGTCTTTGTTTACTTCAACCTCCTGATTATCTCTAGGCCCAGGCACTAGTGTTCAATGTGTCCCCCACCCTTACGCCCCATACTCAGAATTACCTAGGGAATGGCTACAATCTCAGAGACAAACCACACTCTGGCCCATCTAATTAAACTAGAATCTCTGGGGCCAACCCTGGATTTCAGCACTCTGTTAGTATTTCACGTGATTCTATTGTGCAGACACAAGAAACTACAGCACAGAAGCTTGGAAATAACAATGCAGGACCAGCCTGAGGCCTTTACTTTCTTCCTTTTTTCAGTCCTATGAGAGAGATATGATTTCCCCACAGCATACAAGCCAGAATGTATTTAATGATCATGCATACAAGATGTGCACATGGAATAGTTCTTATTTAATTCCTTGCTAGGTTTTTTGTTTGGTCACCTTTTGGACTCTTGTTCAAAATTGTTCATGCAAATTGGTAAGAAGCTTTTAGCAGGCAATTTGGCAATATGTATCAAGAGCCATAAAACTGTTCAGAATTGTTGGCCTAGTAATTCCACTTTTGGAAGCTATCCTGAAGAAGTAACATAAATATAAGGAAAAACCTATGTGCGTAAGATGTTCATTGCAGCATTGTTTAGGTTAATGGAAAGCTGGAACCTAGATGTCCAATGAAACAGGAACAGGTAAGTGAATTGTGACATATCTATTTGTAGAATATTAAATAATCATTAAAATTATGGCTATGAAGACAAAGCAATAACATGGGAAATGCTTGTGCCATAAAGTTAAATGAAAACACAGGATATAAGGTTATATGGGTATACTATAAACACCACACGCAGAGGAAACAAAATATAAAGGGAAAAATTAGAAAAGAACAGAGCACTATGTATATTGTGATAGAATAAGATCTTTTAGGTGGAGATTGGTGGCTCACACCTGTAATTGTAACTACTCAGAAGGCTGAGATCAATCTAAGGAGGCAGTTCATAGCAAGCCCAGGCCCCCCCCAAAAAATGTCCATGAGACTTTATACCTCCAGTTAATCATCAAAAAGCCAGAAGTGGGAGTATGGTTCAAGTGGTAGATAGCATATTCAAAGCCAGGTAGGAGTACAGATCCCTGAGTTCAATCCCCAGTACTTGAACCAAAAAATAAACATTTTTTTAAAAGTCCAGTTCTTACAATGCCATACTTCTTAGAAACAAGTAGTTGTTTCTTTTTTTAAAATCTGCCTTGTGTATTTTTTATGTTTGTTTGAGATTCAGGACACCCCGATGTCAATATCCTTGGGTCACAGTACCACATCCAGCACCTCAGGCTACCTACTAACCAGGAGCTTTTAACTTTTGCTCCAACTTTCTGCTGTACCCTTGAACAAGTCATTCCTCTTTTCTAAACCTCCCTGTCCTGTCTGTGCCACAATGGATTCAACTAGGGGGATGCTCAAGAATGTTTCAATTCTGAAATACAAGACCATGATATTGGTGATGATGATACTGATGATACTGATGATGAGGATGAGGATGATGAGGATGATGATGATGATGATGAGGAGGAGGAGGAGGAGGAGGAGGAGGAGGAGGATGGTGGTGATGGTGGTGGTGATGCTGATAATGATGAAGAGGAATAATTTTGGTGCATTCAGATCCATAGAACATGAGATTAAGGAAGAACACAAGCTTCTCTAAATTGTGCCAGGGCAGGCTGCTTCTGCTCCTTATTTTGACATTCAGAATTGCTGCATCTCATCCTGTAAATCCTGAAAAGCATAACTGAATAAATGTAAGGCAAATCATACACCTCTGTGCAATATTTGGTAATTTCTCTCCACATCCCTCGCATGTACTCTGATGACTGGTAAACATAAGTGCTTCTGAAATATGCAGGAGAGGGCTTTGAGCCAAACAGGAAATCCAGCTCCACCCCCACCCAGACTTTTCATCTTGATAAAGTGATTTTCCTCAACAGGAAGAAGAAGACAAGGAGTTATAAATCAGTGACAACACAGCTCCTTGGGAAAGATGGCTCTCTTCTATGATGTGGATGCTCCAGCCCCAGGCAAGAGAATAGCAGGGGGAAAGGGCTAGGGGTGGCAAGAAGCAGGCTCAATCTGATGGGAAGGAAAATTGAAACCCCAGGATTTAAAGAGAGCAATAAAGGTGATGATGGGAAACATGAAGCCCACAGATACACAGTGGATACACAGGGCCGCCTCACTCATCTGGCAGGAGGCAAAGAGCTGCTGGGGATTAGTACATTTTCCACATGACTGAAGTTTAACTGTTGATGTGCCAGGACTTAGTTTTTTTCTTTTTTCTTTTTGGTTTTGGTACTGGGGCTTGAACTCTGGGCCTGAGCGCTGTCCCTTTAGCTGCTTTGCTCAAGGTTGGTATTCTACCCCTTGAGCCACAGCTCCACTTCTAGCTTTTTTTTTTTCAGTTATAGGCCTTGAACTCAGGGCCTGGGCTCTGTCCTTGAGCTCAAGGCTAGTGCTCTACCACTGTGGGCCACCATGCTACTTCCACTTCCAGCTTTTTGATAGTTAATTGGCGATAAGAGTCTCATGTTCTGTTTTGTCTGTGCTGGCTTCGAAATGCAATCCTTAGATTTCAGCCTCCTGGGAAGCTAGGATTATAAGCATGAACCACCAGAGCTAGGACTTAGGTTTTTTTTGGGGGGGGTTCGGTCGTGGGGCCTGAACTCTGGGCCTGGGCGCTGTCCCTCAGCTCTTCAGCTCAAGGCTAGCGCTCTACCACTTGACCCACAGTGCCACTTCCGGCTTTTTTTCTTTTTTGCTTATGTGGTGCTGCAAGCAAAGCAAGCGCTCTACCACTGAGCCACCTTCCCAGTCCTAGGACTTAGTTTTTTAAACCATTTAAAATACTTCTCTATCTTCTTAAGTAAGACATGACATAGTCTTTACTAAGGGAAGGGAACCAAGAGTTCTTTCATTATGTATTTAAGGGATTACTTGTGAAATGCTGGTTTTCCCCACTAGATTGTATAGAGAGGACAATAGGGACAGTGGGTCTCAGTCCCCCGGACGGAAAAGGTGCACAAGACATTCAAATGAATGATAGAACCCCCTGGACTTTAATCTGGTGTTTTATGAATGACTCCATTTACTTATTTTTATCAAAAGATGACTCTTGCTAAGCCAGGCAAAAGTGGAGCTGCATTAAAATGTGATTTTTTGGGGGAGGGGGGTTCTGTAAGGGAGTTTGGTACTGTGATTGACTTGGGACCAGTCTAGAGCTCTGAGAACCTCCAGAGGCTTCTCCAATTTGGGCTCTGAGCATCTTTCTCTGTTCATCTTTCCAGTCCATTGGTGCTCAGTTTCAGAAGTGAAACTGGCCAGTCTCTCTTGGTTGTTTCTGTTCCTAAACTTCCTGGGCAGGATTTTAGTTGGTCTAGTTTGATTGGCACGTATCTCTGAGAAACAATCAAGTTAGAGGTCCAGAAACCATATAGGTGTGGGGAGTCTCCTCAGCTACAGAGGTGCAGACCTACAAAACAGTAGACCTCTCAACATTCATGACATCTCCATTCACCTATGCAATAACCTTGGAAGATAGGTGAGTCTTTACAAGAGGAAAAATGGGTGAAGAAAAGATACGGTATTTGGCAAAGATGACATGATTAGTCAGTTGTAGGTGGAGACCAGAGGCAGAAGTGATAAGTCCAGGCAGCCATCAAAGATGAGCATTCTCCTAGGCCAGCTTCCCAAGCACCAGCCATTTCTGTTCACTGCAGTAATTGCAGTGGTCAGGATGGCTCTGGGGACTCAATGATCATTGACCCTTGGAAACGCCCTGCAAATTGCTTGCTTGGAACAGCCCCAAAGTCAGTTTCCTCGTAGCTGTTGGTCTCTCACATAGCCAGAGAAAGTTTGTAACCTGCTTCCTCTTGGGGGCAAGGGACTGAAGATCCCCTTGTGCAAAATGAATCAGTAAATCAAAGATCCAAGCTGCCTTCTCCCCCAAAGAATGCTTGGTCCTCCAAAATAGCTGTATCTTCTCCACTGTAGCCATCAGTGTCTTTTATCTCTTAGGCAGTGATGGTAGCCATTACAGTGGTTTCTGCACTTCCACCTCTGTGTCTGGATGCAAGAGGGGTGGATCTGGGCGTGAAAGAAGAGTCCTTTGCCATTGCCAAGAATGTGGGTTGCAGTATTGAGATCCCGTTTTACTGTACCCTAGACAACCTCTTTTTCCTGCTTAGCAGGTGATGTGTTTCTCCAAATAAGCCACTGGTCACGATTTCTTTGAGCTCTTTTTAATGTTTGACTTTGAACAACCTCTTAGGCACAAGCAATATGAAAGCCATATCTTTAATATTGTCACAAGGTTGGGAAAAAATCCTCTATAGTGTCTACATGATAGAGCAGCTTGCTCGTGACATTTGTTTTGTAATAATACTTCATATTCTGGATATTCCCCTGGTCCATAGGTCAGATCAGAGAAGTAACACTGAGTAGGAAGGTGGGGGGGGAGGGCAGGATGGTGGTGAAAATATTGTCAGGCTATAGCCTCAGGGAGCATTTTATAATTATCTAGTAATAAGATAGCTTTGCTTACCTAGGGAGTTCTGTGGTTCTCAAATTATCATTCATGAAAGGTGCAAAAGGATGTTAGTACCAGTTAGGAAAAATATCTTTGTCTAAGACCAGCTAGTGTCATGGATTTGAAAGATTCACTTAGTGAAATTTCTAATACAGATTATAAACTCCTGGAGGGAAAGAGCTTTTGAATATCAGGAAACAATTCAAAGTGGCTGGAATGATTAAGAAATTAACCACTAATTCATATATCAAGAAAGGCAGAGGATTGGTCAATTTACTGGTCTAGCGATAACATCAAAGACCGAGTTCTGTCCCTATATCTTTCCTGCTAGTCTTGGTATACCAGCTGCTATTTTTTTTAAAGGACACTGTGAGTCAGCACCAGCGACTCACACTTTTATTTTGTTTATTTATTTATTTATTTATTTTGGGTCCGGTCATGGGGCCTGAACTCTGGGCCTGGGCGCTGTGCTGTCCCTTAGCTCTTCAGCTCAAGGCTAGCACTCTACCACTTGAGCCACAGCACCACTTCGGCTTTTTTCTTTTTGCTTATGTGGTGCTGAGGAATCGAACCCAGGGCCTCTGGCATGCAAGGCATGCGCTCTACCACTGAGCCACCTTCCCAGCCCCACCAGCTGTTATTTCTCATAATCACAAAACAGCTGCACTTTCTTCAGACATTACATCCTCACACATTACCATCTAGAAGCAGAAAAAGGGTAGTATTTGTATTTTTCTTATTTTCTTAGTACTAAGAACAATCTACCCAGAAAATGGCTGCTAATATCTCACTGGATAAAAATTCAGTCATGTGTATTTTTCAAAGTCAGTCACTAGTAAAACAAATGTATTATTTTCAAGAAATAATATTGTCTATTGGTCCAGGACTGAGGTGATCCACCTCTGACATACATGACTGTCTAATATTTGAATATTTTATTAGAAAGGAAGTGGGAAGGAAGGCGTATTGGTTAGGACACCAATAATGCCTGCTACAGGGCTCAATAAACATTTCTTGATTCTAATCCACTTTACTTTTTTTAAATCCCAGGACATTTGATTCACTGACACCTACTGAGATAGATGACATTAAGCCTCACATAATAATAAAGCAGTTTCAAAAACACGATAAAACTGCTCAAGAGAGACAGCATTCAGAAAAGAATTCCTTGAAAAAGCCACAGAATTGGTGATTGGTTTTCACTAACTTGCCTAATCTTCTAATTCTGTGTCGCATTGTGAAGCATCTCAGCAGCCCTTCAGAAAATAAATGCGTGGCTCCATCAACCACACTTGCTTATTCAATTCCATTTGCCTTTTTAATTAACACTTGGACCCAAGAAAGTATGACTATGATGTCTGAAACAAAAGTTGTATCCGTATTTACCTATCTATCTGGCTATCTATTTGGCTATCTATCTATCTATCTATCTATCTATCTATCTATCTATCTATCTATCTATCTATCTATCTATCTATCTATCTATCTACCTACCTACCTACCTGCCTGCCTGCCACCTTGGGTAAGTGTCTGCATTCCACAGGAGCTCAGACACACTCTGTGACATTTCCATTAGGGAAACTCAGGACTCCCTCTCAGGGGATGACGTATGTCACCTCACCACTCTGTTCTGTCACATATATTTTCCCTCTGGTTTGACATGGAGGATATTTCCATTGCAGGTAGCAGAAACCAACCATGGCTAATTCTTAAGGAAAGGGGAATTTATTTGAAGGACATGGTGAAGCCATAGGCTCAAGGGAAGCGCTTGGGATCTGGAACTAATTGCAACTGCTGGCCAAGAATTAACTCTGCAAGCCATTCCTGCCCTGTCCCATCTTAAAGATGTGAGTGTGAGGAGAGAAAGTCTGTTTGGTTGAGCTTGGGACACATCCTTCCTTGAACCAGTGTTGTGTGTGTTGGGAAAAGGGGGCACATAGATTAACGCTCCCGTTAAAACTAGTGATCTGCTGAGTCGTTTCCAGGAGGAAATTAGGATTTTGCTACCAGAGGGGTATGCAATGCCCAGCAGGCGAATGCAGCCAGCCAAAGCATCAGTCTAGCACTGCAACTAAAAGCCATACAGTAAGAATACTGAGCATAGATGACTCAGAAAAATGCAATAACAACAATTTGTTTTTGGTATTGTTCCCTGGGCCTCTTTTAACTGGCTGGATGGAGAAAATTCTGAATGCATGATCCAAGTCACTTCTACATAATAAAACATCCTACGATCCCTTTAAAATGCAAACACAATTTTCAATTCAGTCACAGAATGTTAATTCTATTATCCAATCACTTTTCATTCAAATATGGCTCCTCCTCCAATCCCCCAAACAGGAGGAGCTGGAGCAAGCTGTCTGCCTTTGGAAGAGTGTTCCCATTTACTTTCTTCACGGCCCCGATGCTTCCCATTTCTCCATGGTCACAGTAAGGGAAGAAGGAATGAGAATGGGAAGGGAGAAAGAAAGTGTTATTTAACTGGCCTCAAATGACCTGTTTCCTGTGGATACCTTCATGTCGTTTATCAAATTCGTGTGTGTTTGGGAGGGTGCGTATGCACGCTCACCACGCCAGTACTAGGGCACTGTCCCTTAGCTTTTTCAATTAAGGCTGGAACTCTACCACTTGAACCACAACTCTACTTTTGACTTCATAGTGGTTAATTGGAGATACAAGTCTCATGGACATTTCTAGCTCAGCTGGCTTTGAACAGGATCCTCAGATCTCAGTCTCCCAAGTAGCTAGGATTATAGCCATGAACCAACTGTGCCCAGCAACAATTTTTATTTTAACTGGTAATTAATAGCTGTATATGTTTATTGGTTAAAGTATGGTATTTTGATATAGGCATTGCATATGTATATGTATATGCAATATGTAGTGGAAATTAGCATATCAATAACAAGTTATCATTTCTTTTTATTCAAAGTCCTTTCTTCTGAGATGTACAGTAAGTTGCTGTTAATTGAAATCATCTTGCTATAGAACACAGAGTTTTCCTTTCATTTAACTGGATTTTGGTAGACAATAACCAACTTCTTTCTCTAGCTCTCCCTCACTGCTACCTTTCCTAGCCTACTCTATTCCCTACGTTCATGAGTCCAACCTTTTAGTTTCTGGACATGAGTGAAATCAGGTAGGATTTATCTTTCTCTGCCTGGTATGTTTCACCCAACATAATGGACTCTGGGTTTGTTCATATTATTTCAGA
Organism: Dipodomys ordii; assembly: GCF_000151885.1. Lineage (NCBI taxonomy): Eukaryota > Metazoa > Chordata > Mammalia > Rodentia > Heteromyidae > Dipodomys > Dipodomys ordii. The sequence continues at coordinate 11,001,741 of NW_012267261.1, forward strand.
TGACAAGATTTCATTTAGTTTAATGCCTAAAATGTATTCTATTGTGTATATATGCCATATTTTCTTTATCTACATCAGTTGATGGCCAATTAAGTTGATTCCTTATCTTGGCAATTGTAAGTAATGCTGTAGTAAACATACATGCAAAGATATCTCTTGGATATACGGATTTCATATACATTGAATATCTAGCACAGGGATTGCTGAATCATATGGCAGTTCTATTTTTAGTGTTTTGAGGAACCTTCACACTGTTTTCTATAATGGCTGTACTAATTTACATTTTCACCAGCAATATCTGAGAATTCTCCTTCTCTGCATCCTTGCCAACATTTTGTTGATTTTTGTCTTTTTTGATAATGTCATTCTAACTGGGATGAGATAATAGCTCATCATGGTTTTGATGTGCATTTCCCTGATGGTTTGTGATGTTGAGCAATTTTTTTCATGCTTGTTGGCCATTTGTATGATTTCTTTGAGAAATGTCTATTGAGATCATTTTCCCATGGTTTAATTGAATTTTTGTGTTGAGATGTTTGAGTTCTTTATGTGTTCTGGATATTAATGCCTTGTTGGGTGAATAGTTTGCAAATATTTTCTCCCATTCTGTGGGTTGTCTTTTTACTCTGCTGGTTATTTCCTCTGTTGTGCAAAAGTTGTTTTTAGCTTGTTGAAATTACATTTGTCTATTTTTGCTTTTGCCACCTGTACTTTGGGGTCATATTAAAAAAAACTTGTGGGGCTGGGAAGGTGGCTCAGTGGTAGAGCGCATGCCTTGCATGCCAGAGGCCCTGGGTTCGGTTCCTCAGCACCACATAAGCAAAAAGAAAAAAGCCGAAGTGGTGCTGTGGCTCAAGTGGTAGGGTGCTAGCCTTGAGCTGAAGAGCTGAGGGACAGCACCCAGGCCCAGAGTTCAGGCCCCATGACCGGACCAAAAAAAAAAAAACTTGCTTATTTTCTGTTTCTTCAGGGTTTTTTGGTTTGTTTTATTTTGTCAGTTATAGGGCTTGAATGCTGGGCCTGGGCACTGTCCCTCAGCTCTTCAGCTCAAAGCAAGCACTCAACCACTTGAACCACAGCACTACTTCCAGTTTTTTGGTGATTTATTGGAGATAAGAGTCTCACGGACTTTCCTGTCCAGGCTGACTTTGAACCTCAATCCTCAGATCTCAGCTTCCTTAATAGCTAGGATTACAGGCATGAGCTACCAGTGCCCAACTTGTTTCTTCATTGGTTGAGACTCCTCTGCCGTGTCTCCTTTACTGCCACACTGCTGCTTTTAGCTTCCATACAGAAAACTGCCTGCCTCTCTTGTCCTTTGGTATCCTGGTGTAAGACAATTGCTAGTCCCCTAGGCTCCTTTTCTCCAGCTATAGGACTTAAATGGTTATGTTGAATCCTCCTTCAGTAGGCTTAAATTTAGGAATAGGCACCAGCATTCCACCCTTAATGGCATATGTGGGCTGTGTCTTTGTGTTTGCACATGTGCATAATTCTGTCCAAAGAAATGATTTAAAAATAATCCTATCCTGCTAGGCATAGTGGCTCACGCCTCTAGTCCTAGGCTAGCCTCAGTAGGCTGAGATTTGAGGATCCCCATTCAAAGTCAATCAGGGCAAACAAATTGGAGGAGAAGCTCTTACCTCCAACTAACAAGCAAAAAGTCGGGAGTAGAAGTGTGGCTCAAGTGTTAGAGCACCAGCTTTGAGCAAAAAGCTAAGCTAGAACATGAGACTTTCAGTTCAAGCCCACATACTGGTTGGCGTGAATGGGTGGACACATACATGCACACACGCACATATACACACACAAGATCCTCTCCTCCCCAGTTGCCACCTTTCAATTCTTTTTGTATTGTCAAAAGATGTGAAGGGGTCAAAAATATACTTTTAAAAATCTTTGCCAATAGATGGCAATGGCGTTTTCTTACCATTTGCATTTCTTCAATTATTAATGAGAGTGCACTTTTTCAAATACCATGTACATATGTCTAAATATAGAAATAATTAACAGAGCTCTGGGATGAGCCTGAGTGAGGCCTTGGGTTTGATCCCCACCACTGTAAAGAATAAAAATAACCTGGTACAAGTGGCTCATGCCTATAATCCTAGCTATTCAGAAAGCTGAGATCTGAGGATCATGGTTCAAAGCCAGCCCAGGCAGGAAAGTCTGTGAAGTTCTTATTTACAATTAGCCACTAAAGAGCCTGAAGTAGAGCCCTAGCCTTGAGCACAAATTCTCAGGGACAGTGCCCAGGCTCTCAGTTCAAGAGCTAGGACTGGCACGATAGATAGATAGATAGATAGATAGATAGATAGATAGATAGATAGATAGATAGATAGATAGATAGATAGTGTTTACTTCACTGCAAGTAGCAAGCTATGCTATAGTCACTGAATCCTGTCATGGGTCCCATGCTGTAAGTTCTGTTTTTCTTCTCATTTTTCTAGCCAAGGCCCAGAATGATAATTAAACTTGTCCAAGGTCACATTGCTAATGGATCTGGTTCTGGATTACTCCTGCCTGTTTTTGCCTCCATTTTTGCTTTGTTCACAACATTATCCTGCTCCCTCCTCTTATTTTTTCCTTTCTGTCCTTTTCCCTTTTTCTTGTAGTCTGTGTGTTTTTATTCCCCCCACCCTCCAGGGAGCACTTTGACCTTCCTAGCTGTGGTCAACCTGTTCAGTTCAGTTCAACACATCCTAGTGACATTTAGCATATGCCAAACAGTATGTTAGTGGCTGCCAGACAAATGCCCCCCAGTGTGTACCTGGTGTCAGAGTATCTCCCTCAGGAGTAAAAAGTAAGGAGTTATACCCATGCTGTTCACATGAATTTCCAGGTACAATTTTCTGCCATAGTTGTTGTTGTTGTTGTTCTCCTCCTCCTCCTCCTCCTCCTCCTCTTTCTTCTTCCTTCTCCTTCTTTCTCCTCCTCTGCCCTCCTTTCTCCTCCTTCTCCCCCACTTCTCTTCCCCCTCCTCCTCCTTTTCCCCTCCTCCTCTTTCCCTTCCCCCTCCTCCTTGTCCTTTTTTCTTTTTCTTTGGGTCACTTGTGGAGCTTGAACTCCAAGTCTGGCTGCTATCCTTCAGGTTTTTTTGCTCAAAACCTAGCCTCTACTACTTTGAGCCACAGCTCCATTTCTGGTTTTCTGATGGTTAATTGAAGATAAGAGTCTTACTGACTTTACTGCCTGGGCTGGCTTTGAACCAAAGTCCTTAGATTTCAGTCTCTAGAGTAGCTAAGATTACAGACATGAGCCACCAGCACCTGGCTTCTGCAACAGTTCTTTTCTTTAGAGAGTTTAAATGACCTTCCCAAAGTGACACAACTAATCTGTGATGGAAGAAATAAACGTGGGATACACAACAACCTTGTGAGCTCTGTGGAGGCCTTTTCTTCTTTTACCATTTCCATTGCCACTCAAGTGCTGCTTGCCATTAGAAACAGCTTTTGCCTCCATTTTGGGGCTCTTCCTAATGTTTACTCCTCCTGGAAGAGCACTGTGTGGTTAACTGAAGTGTTATTCTAGCAACGATCCCAATGAAAAGCCACTGATTTCACACCCACAGACTCCAACGTGCAAACATATAACTTCATATTCTTGTATTTCAAGTTAATTTCTGACCTTAGGCCTCTCTCCTGCCTAATACAAGAAATCCTATTCACTTTCAAGTGCACTTAGTAAAATTCAGTATTTCCCAGTCATTTTTTAAAATTTAAAATATATCAATTCAGGTCAGGCACTGGTGGCCTATGCCTGTCATCCTAGCTACTCAAGAGGCTGAGATCTGAGGATCACGGTTTGAAACCAGACTCAGCAGTAAAGTCCCCGTGAGACTCTTATCTCCAATTAGCCACTTAAAAACCAGAAGTGGTGCTGTGGTTCAAGTAGTAGAGCACAAAGAGGCATAGGGAGAGCCCTCAGGCCCAGAGTTCAAGCCTCACAACGAACAAAAAAACCAAAACAAACCTGAAATGTATCAATTCAAGCTGATTGGTAGAAGATGAGAGTCCATAAATGCTTCCCTGATGGCAGTGGGGTTCTGACGCAAAGGAACATGTCTGTATTTAGCTTCACACCCTCATGGCTGGGCACGGCTGAGGGGATGATGGACTTTCTTTGAATGGAGACACGGTCCTACTGCTAGGAATCCCTGAGCTTTTGCCAAGCAGGAACCCCATGGGGGCGGCTCCCACCACATTCACCTACTGTGTGATTTCCTCATCCAACGAAAGCTCTGGTTTTTCTCTTCATTTAATTTTCTTTCTTTCACCTCATAAAACAAAGCTATAGTCTCTCATACAAACTCTAGGTTCTAGAAAATCTAAAAGGGCTTTCTTGCCCTTGCCTTAAGACTAGAATAAGATAGAAAAGAGGAAAAAGCGAAGAAAAAGAATCCATGACTAAGATCTCAAATAGTATTCTTTCGTGTTATGGTTAATTTCGATTGTCAGACCTTGATTGGACCAGAGAGATGCCTAGGAGATTTGTTAATACACTTCTGGGTATGTCTTTGAAGGCATTTCCTAAGCTGATGGACACAGGGGACGGCAACTGAAGAGAAGAAAACACATCCTTAATATGGGTAGAGCATCCAATACGTTGGAACAAAAGCAGAAGGAGGAAGCTTGCTAGGCTTGTGCTCTCTGTCTTTCTTCTCAGCTACCATAAGATGAGTAGCTCTTCCACCACATGCTTTTGCTGCCATGATATGTCATCTCAACACAGGCCCATAGCAAGGAAGCCAGTTGACCATAGTCTGAAATTTCTGAAATTGTGGGCCAAAATAAATCTTCCTGCCTTTTAAATGGTTTCTCCCAGGTATTTTGTTCATCATCCCAAACACTAACCTGTGTGCCAATGATTTCCACTCTCCTGGTCTGTTGGATGACCTCAGCCTCCACCTAGCCTTGGTTTTTATTTTTTTTCTATTCTTGAGCCACATGAACCCACCCAACAGGTTAATATTTTTTCTTTTCTCATACATAGATGCCAGCTTGCTTTTTACTTGCCTTGAATCCTTTTTGGAAATGGATAGGTCTAAAATAAAATTATAGTAAACAACATTATTGTAGTCCTTTTCAGTTTCAGTGACTAGAAGTGCCTATGTTATTGCCAAGTGCAATTGTATCTTGGTCTCCAAATTGCTTTCATTTTGAATAAATTTTCTTTGTGTGAAGCTTTTGATGTTTTCCCCACTTTTGAATCAGTTACGCTAGTTAAATAAAAGAAAGAGAAAAGGAATAATAGTAGTATTATCTATGATGTCACAGGCTCTATGCTGGACACATTATATTATGTCATGCATGTATCAGATCCCACATGTATAGAGTCCTAGCTGTAATCTATGCCACATTTCCCCCCAAGGTTCAGACATATCTCTTTGAAGATGCAAGGGGAATGATACATTTTGGACAGGGTTTGAGCCTCCTGTAGTTGTAGGGATCAATTTTCTAAACTTAAAGAGAGAATCCACTTGGAAAAGAGAGAATTTCCACTAAATCATCCAACATATACTTATTGAACATTTATAATGTAGCCAACACTGTGCTAGGCACTGGAGATACTATTGTTGCCAAGACTTGGAAAAATCGTTATGTTGGGTCTTGTAAGGACTTATGGGGAGGAATCTGGTGAAAGCTGAGATTTCAGAAAGCTATGATGACAGAACCCAAGAAGTCTGCTTTGTGACTTTCCCAGGTCTACTTTGACTCCCAATCAATGGGGTGAAGTCACTTCATAGTAGGCTCAGAGGTAGAAAGACACTCTCAAGCTCATTGATTTATTTGCCAGTGAACTTTCTCCAAAGACCTTCCAGCTGCATTCCACCACATGGTACAGTAAAAAAGCTTCATGGGGCTGGGAAGGTAGCTCAGTGTTGGAGTGCTTGCCTTGCATACATAAGTATCTGGGTTCTATTCTGTAGCACCACATAAACAGAAAAAGTCAGAAGTGGCACTGTGGCGCAAGTGGTAGAGCGCTAGCCTGGAGCTGATGAGCTGAGGGACAGCGTCTAGGCCCAGAGTTCAAGCTCCATGACCACCACCACCAACAACAACAAAAAAGTTCCCAAGTCTGTGTGTTGTTAACACATGGAGAACCTTGGAATTTCCTTCACGCTATCAAAATCAGTTTCCCCATGGCCCCTGAATGCAGCACACTCATCTTCTTTCCTGACCCTTTGGTAAGCCTTTTAGGGACCTTGAGCAAATGTGGATGTGCATTCTTGTCAGACCACCATCTTTACACTATTGGTAGGCACATGCCCACTGCCTTCCATAATGATGACCTTCAATGTGGGCATATGTCAGCTTCCCTGGGCATCCATTTACATCTCTGACATTCATCTTTCTAGATCCTTTGTGAATTCATTTATATTTCCCTCGTGTCCTACATCTTGGATGAATGTGCTCCAGGAGTTTATTACCCATTTCTTTTATTTGTTCTAACTGTTCCTTGATCATCTTCCCCTCCAGCGAGTATTTGGCTTGAATAAGTCCTTGTTCACCTTCTGCTGTTTATTGATGAATTTACTGATTTCCTTTGTGATCTGTTCCGGTATAGAACCTTCTAACCTTTTTTGGCCTTTCTTCCTTAGACTAGCCTTGCTTGTTGTTTTTTCTTCCCTTCCTTCTCTGGTGTCAGAATATCAGTGGCCCAGTGACTAGAACTCACCACAAATCAATGCGGGGTGGGGGTGGAGGGCACGGGAAAGAGGGTTCATGTTTAAAGAAATAAATGCTAGGCATGCATGAGTGCAATTGTTTGCAGTCCCACTCACCCCTTGCTGGTACCTGATGTGTTTTCTTGGCCTCTGGAGCAGCTGTACTTCAAATTCATGTAGTGGAAGAGAAAATGTTTCCAAACACCCATTCCTGGCTTTTGATAGAGACGTTAGTCACAGTGTTTGAATTTGCTTATTTTTAAACATATTGTAAATGCCATGTAAAATTTATCTACCCCTTTTCTGCCAATTTAAACAAACCCAGTTGATAACAATAATAATTAACATATAGTGAGCTCTTAAAATACCCGTGGCACTGTGCTCAAAAGCATTCCCTTTTTGATATCTCTCTTAATCCTTTCTGCAACCCAACAGGCTGTTAGTGCCTGATTTTGAAGGTGAGAAGATTGGGAAACAGCGAGATTAAGTAACTTGATTGTCACGCGGCTGGCAAACGGCAGAGCCTAAATTCAAACCCAGGAAGCTCTGACATTTTCAGCTTTGGTGTTCTAAGTAGTCAACTCTGGTTGAGAAATACAATGTCCTGGGATCTTTGGGGGGGAAATTCCAGTGCTCCACCCCCACCTCAGACAGTACATCACACTGGGGAGTGTCTTTAATAGCTTCCCCATCCTTCTGGGCATGCAGTTATGGACTACTGCCTGTTAGAGTGCTCCCACTAACTGGAGTCAGCTGCAATGTAAAAGCTAGTTCCAAGACTTCCCTTATAAACAAAGAAAACAGACCAATCAGCATAGATTCTCCACCCCTCTCCCATTGTTGTGGCAAAGTACACATAACATAAAAATTGACAATTTAATCATTGTTTTCTAATTTAATTATTTTTTTGGGGGGGTCAGTCTTGGGGCCTGAACCCTGGGCCTGGGCGCTGTCCCTCAGCACTTCAGCTTAAGGCTAGCACTCTACCACTTGAGCCACAGCACCACTTCTGGCTTTTTCTGCTTATGTGGTGCTAAGGAATCGAACCCAGAGCCTCATGCATGCAAGGCAAGCGCTCTACCACTGAGCCACCTTCCCAGCCCCCAATTTAATTTTTTTTTTTAAGTTGGGTAAAGCAGCACACAATTGTAATCCCAGCACTCTAGAAGCTGAGGCTAGAGGATTACAAGTTTGAGGCCAGCCTCAAACTCTATATAGAGATGTTTGTCATCAACATAGTGAAACTTACAAAGGCGCAGTATCTATGTGCATCTCATCATATAAAATAATATTTGCTGAAATGAACTCCAGGAAATAGAAACAAGACATCTTTCTTTTGTTGCCGTTTTTGTTTTCTTTTTCTTTTGTCTTGTTTTTTAATTTATCTGTCTTTGGGAAGGTAAAGAGGGCACAGAAATGGTAGGACAGATGGTGAACAAATGCAGCACTGGTGCTCACTAGACACTATGTTGAAAATGAACTAGTAACTTGTGGGTAGGGACAGCAGGAAAAAACTGGAGGAGAACAAGGGAAGGAGTAACATTTTCCAAAAAGAAATGTACTCTTTGCCTGACTTATATAACTGTAGCCTCTCTGTACATCACCTTTATAATATCAATTAAAAATGTAGGAGCTGGGCCTGTGGCTTAGTGGTAGAGTGCTTGTCTAACATGTATGAAGCCTCAGGTTCAATTTCTCAGTACTACATAAACAGAAAAAGCCAGACTTTGTGTGCAGCTCAAATGGTAGAGTGCTAGCCTTGAGCAAAAGAAGATCAGGGACAGTACCCAGGCCCTGAGTTCAAGCCCCAGGACTGGCAAGCAAGCAAGCGATAAATAAATAAATAAAATGTATGAAAGGGAAAAAATCAATTGAATAAATTCATATATTTATATATGGGATCTTCCTCTTCCTCTTCCTCTTCCTCCTCCTCCTCTTCCTCCTCTCTTCCTCTTTCCTTTCTCCTTTTCTTCTTTGAATCAGGGTCTTGATTTGTAGACAAGGCTGGCCTGGAACTTGCTATGTAGTCTAGGCATGATCAAATTCATGATCTTTCTGCCTCAGTCTACCAAGTGCTGAGATTACACACTCTGCTTCCCTTCTTTCTTAACTATGATAAAAAAAAATTCCTAATATAGAACTGATCGTGTGTGTGTGTGTGTGTGTGTGTGTGTGTGTGTGTGTGTGTGTGCGCGCGCGCGTGAGAGAGAGGGGGGGGAAGAGGAGAGAAAGACGGGTTTCTACTTAAGGCTACAGTGATTTTTGAATACACAATTCAGTGTGGTGCCAAATGTACTCATATTGTGTAACCATCATCACCTTCCATTCCTAAGCTTTTTCATCACTCTAAACTGAAATTCTGTGATCATTAAACACTAATTCCCTACTCTCCTTCCACACACAGGTGACCACTGTATACTACCTTCTGTTTCTATGAGTTTGACCTCTCTCAATACACCACAGAAGTGCAATGTCTTGCCATGTCTGGCTCTTTATACTTAATGTAGTATCTTTAATGTCCATCCATGTTACAGCATGGATCAGAATATCCTTCCTTTTAAAGGCTGAATACTATTCCATCATATGTTTATACTACATTATGTTTATTGCTTCTTTCTTTGCAGTGCTGGGGATGGAACCCAGGTGTTCTCTCATATGCTTGGCAAGTGCTTTTCATAGCCGTTACCTTGCAAAATTCTGTGGAACTCTCTTCTTCTTCAGGAGAGAGTTTTAACAATGCACCACCTGGAGAAGACTAGATTTGCTTTTACTTCTGTTTTCTGTACCAAGCCATTCCTTACTCTCTCTCTCTCTCTCTCTCTCTCTCTCTGTATGTGTGTGTGTATGTGTGTGTGTGGTGGGGGGTTTTAGCTGTGTGTGCTGTTACTGGGGCTTGAACTCCTGGGTGTTGTCCCTGTGCCTGAGCTTTTGTGCTCAAGGCTAGCTCTCTATAATTTGAGTCACAGCTCCATCTCCATTTTTTTTTTGGTAGTTAATTGGAGATAAGAGTTTCATGGACTTTCCCCCTTAGGCTGTCTTCATTCCATGACCCTCATATCTTAGCCTTCTGAGTAATGAATTATAGGCATGAGCTACCAGTGCCCGGGTCTATTCTTGATAAAAGAGATCATTTCTTCCTCCTCATGTTGACTTAACCTTTTCTGGAAAACTTTACCAAAAGCTCTTGACAAGCCTTAGTGGATTATAGGTCTCACCCCTAATTTACCTCCTTAAAGAACCCCACCAAAAGCCACCTTTCCCTCCCTGGCACTTGCCTGTATCTTCTTTGTGGCCCAAGTGATTCCTATCTCTTTCAGAAAGCCTCTGTCTTCCCTAGCTTGTCTACGGCTTCTTGCGTGGAGCAGCCTCTCTGGCATTCACCTGCTATTTACTTCTTGCATTCACCTCACATCCCCAATAAGATGATCATCCTTTAAGCATTGCTTATCCTCTATCTGTGTCCTCTCTAGCCTCAGTACAGAATTGAGTAAATAACAGGGCTGGGAAAATTCTTATTTAATTGAAAGGATAGTGCCTGCTGTCCATTCCCCTGTCCCCCTAAATCAGTGCTTCTTGGCTCACATCTGAAATCCAAGCTACCTGCAGCATCACTAGGATGTGATAAAGGCACGCGCCATCCCCCTCCACTTCTAGACTGGGGGCCTAGCCAGGGCTAAGCCTGAATGACAGAGGCAAAGCTCTCTCCATCAGCCCTTAGTTTGTTATCTACTTGGCTTCTATATCTCTCCTTTTCAGAGTCCAACATTTCTTTCTTTTCTCTCCTTTCCCATCTCAGTTTCCTAGTCCATCTATGTCCTAGTCTCCTTCTTCATGCACCCTAGATAGACAATGTGTTTTCATTATTTTGGTTCTACTTGCTGTTGTCCTCAGGGTGTTGTAATAGACTCCTAACTGATCTCCCTCGCTTCAGTCCACCAACCTCCATCTCCTCACATCAACCTCTGCTCCAAACCTTATCTGCCTATAGGAAGAACTTAGCCCCATTCCATGGCATTCTGAGCTTTTCTAATCTGAACCTACCCATGGTCCTGCATCACCTTATACTGATTCCTCCAAATGTCCAATTAATAGCAATGCAGCAAAAGCATCCTCCTTGGGGCTAAGTGTGTTATCTGGTCCTGGTGCAGTGATGTGCTCGAGAGATCATACAGAAAAAGAATGGACTGATTTGGCCATGGGTCTGTTCAGGTGTTATTGATTTCTAGGTCATCTTTTCTAGGTGAGGGATTTCGCCAATCTCTTGTGTCCTCAATGTGAAGATTTGAGGCCATGGAACATCAGAGAAGAGACATTTTGATCAAGGCAAAGAACCACTCCAGTAGTTTTCTACCCACTCAGGCAGGAGGCCCTCCTTTCTTATTGTTGTTTGGCCTCTAAGGGCAGGCACAGGCACCATTACCACAACAGGAAATCCTTTTCCCAATGGGCTGTCCCTCTCTGGAGACACTGCCTTAGGAGACGCCATGTAACCCTTGCCCTGTCCTCATTTTGTTCAGAGCCTCTGTGGCTTTGCCCAGGTCCAAGGAGTCTATCCTTAACACAGATCTCTCTCTCTCTCTTTTAATCACACCTTGCATTGTTCCTGAGAGTGACCCCTGCCCCTGGACTGCAGTTGAAAAGTTTGCTGGTCCTTTGTCCTGTGCAACTGCTAGGAAACAGGACAGAGCTCATCTGCCCTGACCCAGCCATGCCTCTGTCCTGCCTTCTGGTCTTCCCACCCTTCCCACCCTTCACTTCCTCCTGCCTTATCCTCAGTCCAGATCTACAGTTAGTGCCAGGACAACAGGAAAGAGGTGGGACAAAGGTGCCTGGGAGGTCCTGGAAGAGATATGACAACCCTGAGAGTCAGCCCAAAGGCAAGCTGTCCATTTTGGACTTCTGGGTTTCCCAAGGTAACTGTTATAATATTGTGACATGGAATATTACTTGCTGTATAGAGCCATAGTCCTAGGTGGTTAACTATATTGAAAAACAACTACTCTGTCTTGTGCTGTGATAAGCATCTTCTATTGAATCGTTTTTAAAATACTAATATAAATGACAACCAGTACTTAACCAGATAGAAAAATCTCAATTCAAGACTCATCTCTGAAGATTATAAATCATGTCACTGAGCCTCATTTTTCCTATCTGTAAAGTGGGGACAATAATAATCTAGTCACTAAGCTGTGAAATATGAGATTCTTTTACCAAGTACTCGTCTGTGGGCTGGATTCATAGCAATGAATAAAGCAAGCAAAAGCTCTGCTTTCATGGAATTTATATTCCAGTGAGGGAAACAAACAATAAATGTGTACAATGAAAGGTAATTTGTCATTTTAATGTAATGTATATCTGATGAACTCATATTCAAGAGAGACAGAGTGAGGAAATGAGCCATGTGTACCTTGAATAGAAGAGCTTTCCAGATAAAGAGAACGTCAAGCACAAAGGCATTTAGGGGAGAATCTCATTGGTCAATAACAGTAGTGAGACTGGTGTGAATGAAGAGACATGGAGGAGGAGAGAGTTGTGGGTGATACTGTCTGAAAGTGCCTGGTGGAGCAAGTAGGGATGAGGTTTTTCCTTTAGAGAGCTGAGGAGCCTTAGATTTTTGTGCAGAGGAATGGCAGGGTCTGATTTAGAACGGCATCTTTGTGGAGAACTGTCTAAAGGCCCAATGATGGAGACAGACCAGGAGCTTAGCCATGCTCACCTAACCTTTTATTTTAATTGTTCTTTTCTTTTATTTCCCTTTTTTTCTTTTCCCTCCCTCCTTTCTTCCCTCCTTCCCTCCCTCCCTCTCTCTTTCTCCATTTCTTTCTTTCCTTTTTTCTTTCTTTTTCTTCCTTCCCTTCTTCCTTCTCTTTTTTCTTTCCTTCTTCCTTTTCTATCTATCTATCTTTTTGTTGGTGCTGGTCTTGGGGCTTGAAATTGGAACCTGGGCACTGTCTCTAAGCTTTTTTGGTCAAGGTTAGCTCTCTACCATGAGAGTCACAGCTCTATTTCCAGCTCTTTTTCCCTCTCTCTCTCTTTTTGTAGTTAACTGGAGACGTGAGTCTCACAGACTTTCTTGGCTGAATTGGCTTTGAACCATGATCCTCAGTTCCTGAGTAGCTAGGATTACATTGTTTTACTTAGGGTCTCAAATTTATACCCAGATCAGTTTGTACTGAGATTCCTCTATTTATGCTTTCCAAATAGCTGGGATTATAGTTGTGATCTATTGTGCCCAGCTGGATTTATTTTTCCTGGTACTAGGGATTGAATCCAGGGCTTTCCTTGTGCATGCTAGAAGAGCACTCTACTGCTGAGCTATATCCCTAGCCCTAGAAGAAAAAGTTTTCAAAATTTATTAGAGTAGAGAAATTTGAAAGGAGGTGTTGGTTTAGGGAAAAAAATCAGAAACTATGTGTTAGATATGTTAGTATGAGATATCCACTAAATGTTGACATAGAATTGGGGAATAGGCAACTGGTTATATGCACAGGAGAGAGAGAGGGTGGGGGAGGGAGGAAGGAAGGGAGGGGAGAGAGGGAGGAAGAGAAAGGGAGAGGGAGGGAGAGAATTCAGAGTTGCAACTTTAAGTGTATGTGTCACAGCCTAGAGACTTAGTATGTGCCAGATGGCTTGCCAAGGTCATCTAGAGCTTTAGTGTGGCTGTCTCTTTCGCATGAGTGGTGAAGAAGCAGCTTTGTGTGTGTGTGTGTGTGTGTGTGTGTGTGTATGAGAGAGAGAACACACTTAAGCTTGAAGTCAGGGCCTGGGTGCTATTATCCCTGAGCTATGTTGCTCAACGCTAATAGTGATCTACCATTTGAGGCACAGCTCTAGTATTTTTCTTTTCTGGTTATAAGAGAGAGACAAAGAGTCTCACACTTTCCTTTCTGATCTGGCTTTGAACTATGTTCCTCAGATCTCAAACTCCTGAGTAGCTAGGATTAGAACATGAGCCACCAGTGCCTGGCAGGAAGCAGCTTTTATAAACTGTTAAATGCTGCAATACCTGGAAAGGACCAAATGCATAAATATGGCAAAGAGTATGATGCAAAGCACAATTTAAAGCACCAGTAGGTGGAGTTTGTGAATGCTTGTGCAAGGAGGATCTTAGAAACTAGCTGATCTACCCCTTTCATTGGCTGGAGAGGGTGAGAGGCTGGCCCAAGGTCATTGGGCTCTTCAGTAGCCCAGCAATCCTAGAACTCAGCATCTCTAACTGCTGGCTTTTCAGCACTGCTGCACCTGCCCACGTTTACTGCTTCAGCTCTCTCTGAATCTGTTAGCCAGGGCCAAGTAATTCTTCAAACACAAATCTAATTATATCGCCTTGTGCTTTTACACATGTTATTTCCTCTGCCTGGAATACTCTGCTTCCTCCCACTTCTCTGTCTGGCAAATTCTTGCTCTATCTTCCATTGGTGGCTAGAATGGCCCTTTCCAGTGAAGGCCTTCTTGCCCAGCCTTATAGGGCTGGTTGTTAGCCCTCCACACAACTGCAGAGTGCCTGTCCAGCAGCAGTATTTCTATTATCTATGATTATATCTCCCTCCCCTCTCTGCCTATGTGGCTCTTCCTATGACCTCTCCGCCTTGCATGGTTAGTAGCACTTAAATGTTTGAGAAGGAAGGAAGGAAAGTCTCTCACATTAGTTGGGGACAATGACAGAGCTGTCATTCAGTGACACTTCAGTTCCTCTGACCTGAGTGTGCTTTTGGTTCCCAAAATGACAGGAACTTCTTGGGTAGGAATTTGCTTTTTTCTTTGTCATCCCTAAGCACAATGAATAGACAGCTACAGGACTGGGAAATGATATGGATGTTATGTGATTGCTATCCTTTTGTTTTTAATTCTCTCTCTCTCTCCTATCACTATATGACTGACTGTTGCTTGTCTTATGCCACAAGGCATGATTTGTGCTTGTACTGTGCACAGATATGAACACACACACACACACAGAGTCTCCTGGGAGAGGTTGTTCTATTTTTCAGAAGTATCTCGATTAAGATTATTCAGGAATGCCCTGTGGTAGGAGGGAAGACCCAGTCTTGTGCTCCTTTCTTTGTCATCCTTGAACATGAGAATGTCTACTTTTTATTATTTATTTATTTATTTTTGGGGGGGTCCGGTCGTGAGGCCTGAAACTCTGGGCCTGGGCGCTGACCCTCAGCTCTTCAGCTCAAGGTTAGTGCTCAACCGCTTGAGCCACAGCGCCACTTCCAGCTTTTTCTGTTTATGTGGTGCTGAGGAATCGAACCCAGGGCCTCATGCATGCAAGGCAAGCACTCTACCACTGAGCCACCTTCCCAGCCCGAGAATGTCTACTTTTTAATCTCTTGGGACTTCAGTTCAAGTTAGGAATTTCTAGGTTAAGAGTAAATTCTAAGAATGCCTGCCCACTCCTATGCTCATTGCGTCTTAGTTTATTTGTTTTGGATAATTCTGTATTAATTACTGTATTTACATTCAACTTAATTAACAGTGTCTCGGGTAGGAGGAGATTGTCTCCTAATAGAAGTAATTATTGTATAGGTTACTGCCAAGGTCTAAGGAAGGTGGCAGAAGCTGCTAGGGATAGGAATAGCTCTCTTGGCTTTGTTCCAAATCAGTGGTTCAGAGATTCTCACCAGACTGAATTTGCAAAACACTAAGAGATATCTGGAACAGGTGCTGAGCCAGACTGTTGGGGAAACTGTCCCTTTGTGAGTGTTGGGTGTCTGGAGCTCTCTTGTATTGAGGGTTCTTGAATAATCACGGGTAATCAATACAATACAGTAGGATGCAGTTAAGATGAATTAGTCCAGTGTTGCAAACTGCTTGGCTCCTCAGTCTGTCTCTCCTGCTTGATTTTTTTCCTTGAAGAGGAAGGTTTCCTTCCTGGCATTCCTAGGCCAGGTGTCCTTTCTTTCTGTTCCTATACCAAGCTCCTCCTCCACTCATTCATAAGGTAAGAGAGTGAGAGCCAGGAGGGAGGGGACATAAGGGGTGGGAAAACATGGAGGGAGAGGGGGAGAAGGTTGGGGAGAGACTGTATAAAGGATGGGAGAGATCTTGCATGCCTTTCCAGGAAGAGCTGCAGGGCAGATAGAACCACCCAGAAGTCATTTGCTTTCTTTCCCAATGGGAGGAATGGGACACTCTTCTGCTCATTCCCTGTATCTGCAGTATATGAAACATTAACATTGTTTTTTGTTTTAATTAAAAAGATGTTTATGTTGCACACATTTCTAGCTTTGCAATGACAAAACCCACGCCCATTGTGTTCCCTAGTGAATAGGATGGGTGTTGGGTGGATGAGGGCAGTGCTCATAGAGTGGCAGGAGTCTACAATGGGCATCAAAATGAATGCCCATCCCAGCTAACCAGATCTCCTTGTCCTTGTTGTAACATAGTATGATTGACCTCTCTACAGTCCAGGTGCAGGCATTGCCTCTTCCAAGTCGATTTGTACCCCAATATTTGATAGGCTCCTCTACTGATATGTAAGCTTGAGTAAAAATGCTGTTTCTTCTTCTTCTTCTTCTTCTTCTTTTCTTTGCATTTCTCTGTTTCCAGAATGGGTTTTACCTTTGCAAACTCTGCTCCATTGTGCTCATTATGAGTTTCAGCATTTCTGTTGCCCTAGAATTTTTTTTTTTAAATCTCTGAGTTCTTGCACTGTTTTTCTTTTTACAGCACCTCCTAAATGCCTTTCTTGGATTCAGAGCACACTTCCTTCTCCATCCAGTCTTCCGCGATACACAAAGCTCCTTGCCTGGGCTCAGAGGTGAGCTGCTGGGAAGGGAGTCGTCTCTGGAGTTTTTACTGACTCCTTTCTTCTGTTTTACCTGAACTTTCAATTACTCTGAATTTTGCTATGTAAAGTGCTTTGCTGGGACTTCATTCTAATTTGTGGCATGCTCTTAAAGTCTCTCAATATTTTTTTAATCACTCAAGGTACCTATTTTTTTCCCACAGTTTTCTTGGGTTATCTCTTACAATCACACGTCTTTGTTAAAAATCAATTTAGGTCCTTTGTCTTTCCACTTTTTTCTTAGCTCACCTTAAAAACCTAAAATACCTTTTTTGTTCAGAAGAGGGCTCTCTTCCCATCACTCCTGCAGCTCCAACATCTAGGAACCGAGGCTGGCTGGCTACGATTTCCCCTCCCTCCTCCAAGCCATCAGAAACACTGGATCGCTTAAACTTGTAAACAATTCTGCTTTGCTCCGTGTGATTGCGCTAAAGATTCCGTCAGAACACTCCACCTCCTCCTCGATCACTCATTTCTTGGATGCCCTCCAGCGTTCCTGATGCTATTTTATTCCCTGGGTTCTCTTCTTTCTGTCGGGCTGGATCCTCTGCCCTTCTGTAAGGTTCCTGAAAACAACCCCAGTTTACAGCTAAGGAAACTGAGGTTTGGAAAGGCTTTTCTAAGGGCGTACAGCTTGCCCGGGTAAATCACCATCACGGACCTGGGGCTTTCCAGTCCATCCCAGAGCTGCGCCTTACTCTCTCATTACTGGAGTTTTTAACAGACCTCTCTGGTTTTTTGTACGCGACTCCCCTCCTCCCTCCCTCTCCCCAACCCCTTCAAATCTAAACAAGCAGAAGATCGTTGTACCTAACAGGGCTGGGGGAATTGGGGAGCCAAGTTGGGGGGAATAGGGAGAGCAGAAAGGATTTCATCTGGCTCTATGGGTTGGGTGCTCCCAGGTAGAGGTGAACAAGGACCGTTAAAGGGGGAGAGGGGGTAGCAAAAGGTGGCGAGTGTCCGGTCAACCGAGGTGAAACCGCCAGAATGGTGACTGGACCGGGGAGGGGGACGTGGTGTCCCGCACCGGTAACACTTGGCGGGTGAGGATGGGGGCCCGGCGGAGGGGACCTGGGGATGCGTGGCGCCCCCTCGCGCTCCGCGCCCGGGGCTGGCGGGTGAGGCGCCCGCCGCGGGTCCTCTCCAACCCCCTCCTCCTTTTCTCTCCCGCCCCCCTCCTTCTCTCCCCTCGCTCCCAACTCCTCCCCCACCGCCTGCCCTCCCTCCTTCCTCCCCTCCCTCTCTCCCGCTCCCCCCCCCTCCTCCTCCCTTGCTCTGTCGGTCGCGCGGGGTCTGGAGCTAGTTGGAGCGCGGGGGTTGGTGCCGAAGCCCAGCTCGGCGGAGCCGGGCGGGTCGGCCGCGCATCCAGCGGCTGCTGGCAGAGCCGGGGCGCAGCGGGCGCGGCTGGGGTCGGGACTGCATCGCTGCGCGGAGCCGAGGCCCCGGGTTGGGGAGGGGCGGTGCGGGGGGAGGGAAGCCCTCCTCCCGGGGCGGCCGCCCCATTCCCAGACGGGCCGCTCACCGACTCCCATTGGCCACCGCCACTCAGCTCCGCGCGGCCGGGAGCCCTGCGCCGCCGGGAACCGGGCACCTGCGCGTGCGGCCGGGAGGTGAGTCCCGCGAGTTCCGGGCGCGTTCCCCGCGCGGGCTGGGGCTGCAAGTTGCAAACTTCAGCAAGTCGGACGGGTCTAGGCGTGGAGGTCTGGGGGCGCTGGCAAGTTGGAGGCAGGTGGTGGAAGCTGTGGGGAGTCGGGGAAAGGGGGAGGGGTCCCTTGGGCCACCTCGGCTCGGACGCCCTCGGCGCGCCGCGGCGTTCCTAACCACCCGCCGGCTGCGGGTCCCGGGTCCCGGGTCCACTCGGCTGCGATCCGCGCGCCCGGGCTGTAATCGCGATGTGGACCCGGGCCTGGGCCTAGAGGAGGGGGACGGACGAGTGAGAGGCTGAGGGGTCGAGCGGGGCAGAGGCGCGGAGACTGGGCCGAGATGGAGGCTCGCAGCGAGCCGGCCCGCCACAAACGCTGTGGATGGCGCGAGAGTGCGGGCGGCGGGGCGCGTGGGAACGCGTGGTCCGCCCGGAGTGTGAAATCTCCCGCGCGGGGACGTCCCTTCCTCGCCGAGCCGACGGTGCCCTCGTTTAGATCCTTCCCAGACCCATCTCCCCACCCCGACCTCCCTTCTAGGATATCCTGTCCCCCCCTTCACAGCCCCAAACTGCCCTGCAGGCCCGGGGTGCCTCGGTTCCGGGGCCCAGCGCGCGGGGTTCGGCTCGGGGAAGCGGGGTGCGGCGGCGGGAACCCGGGACGCCCACGGCGATTTCCTGATTTATTTTTCTCATGGTAATTTGTCTTTGTGGTTGGGGCTGCCCATTCACTTTCTGCTCACGTCGTGCGGGAGATCCAGCGCGGAGGGAGGGCGGGGGGCGTTCGGCCACCGGGAGGGATGGGGACTCGAAAGGGGATCGGGGCGCGCGCGGAGGGGGAGACCCGAAAAGCGGGGAGCAGTGGGAACCGAGAAGGCAGTGGTCGCTGGACCCAAGGTGGAGAAGGCGAGGGCTGAGAGGAGCGGCCGAGCACAGCTGGCTGGCTCCTTCTGCTTACCTACCTCAAACTTTAAACAACGAGGGAAGACCACCTGAAGCGCCGGCCTGGCCCCCTCCAATCCCCCCTCACCTCTCGCCGGTGGCCTGGTCCTCAGGTCATTCCGCCCTGCAGCACCAGGCATGAGAGGGTCCTGAGTTTGTAAGGGAAGAGGCAGTGAGTTTGGATGGGGGAGAGGTGGTCTCTGGACTCTGCCCCTACCCCCTGTGGGCCTCTCCCTCGGGCTTTGGGGGTGGGGGGTAGCAGAGACCTAGCCTGCCGAGCCAGCCAGGGCGGCCCACTTTTCTTCGGATGTGCGCCTTCTTGGCCAACGGAATGGGATTGTTGGATTGGAAGATTGATTGTCTGTGTCTAGACCCCACCAGCATCCTACCTTCTTAGGCCCCGGTCTCCATCCTTTTCCCCCAACCCTTAACGAATCCAACCCCCTTCCACCTCCATCTCAGCCCCCACTCCCTCCCCCACTCTTTCTGCTTTTTATCCTGCTCTGCTCTCTCCGACACCCCCATTTTTCCCTATCTTTTAGCCTGCCCTTTTCCAGTCTTTCTCATCAACCTCACACTCCCTGCCTTTCTCTTAGGCACTCAGAAGTGGCCTCTACCTTTTTCCGAGCTGGGATAGGTGACCTTGAGGAAGGGGCAGAAGCGAACTTGAGCCTTGGGACTAGACCTCATAACTAGTGGGAAAAGGGTACAGATTAAGAAGCAGCTTGGAAAGAAACCACTCTGCCTTAAACATAGGTTTCCAACAGAGGAGGAAAGGATAAAATACCAAAGAAGAGAGAGGGAGAACTTGTCTCTTGGTCATTCACAGATAGGAGGGAGAATGGTTATGGGCTTGGGTTTGGGGGTGGGTAGATCACTGAGAGGCGATTGCACAGTAGAGGCAGCCCTATGCGGTGCCAGGTCTGCAAAGATGTGTGTATGGAGGTGTGTGTGTGTGTGTGTGTGTGTGAGAGAGAGAGAGAGAGAGAGAGAGAGAGAGAGAGAGAGAAACAGAGAGAGAAACAGAAACAGAGGGGGGAGGGAAGGAAAGGGAGAGGGAGATTGAGGGAGGGCATACATGTGTGAGCATAGGCCAGCACAGCTCCTTTCTGCATGACAGTGAGCTACCACCACCAGTTTGGGAAAGAATGGCAGGTCTCTCACATCTTTTCTCTTTCCAGGGAGTAAATGCCAGGGCCTTCCTCCTCCAGAGTTGATAACAGCCACACTGTCATTATGGGCCTCAAGTATTATCTACTGTATGTGATATACGATGCTCCATTTAATAGGTGCAGAGAGGTGCAGGGCTGAGCACCTGTTCAGAGATTCTGCTGTCTGTTGCTGTAACCCTTGAACTTACATTTAGGGAGGAGACCAGGAACAAGCACATGCATGGGTAGTGCAAAGCAGCAAGGAGTTGGTGTCAAATGATGACTTTGGAGAGGACTTGTTAAAGACAACTCAGAACAGAGCTGGGCTTGTTGATTCTGCCCTGAGGGAGGGAAGCCAGCACCCTGTTCCCCACCAGAATCCTGTTACAGAACCTGTAAATGGACCAAATAATGTTCCAAATAATTAGACCCTATAATATCCTGTAAAGGACCTGATAGGTAGGACCTACTTCACCAGGAAAGGCAGATTAGAAAGACAGAGAAGCTAAGAAGCTAAGAATGAGGAAGTTTACCACTTCCTCATTGAGTTTTGAGGAACCTTAGAAATTTTCTCATCTGAGATTGAGCTTTCGGGCTTATTTGACAGCCCTTTTGTTAGTTACTTATCAAGGGTCAAAGTTGGAGATCACCCATGTCAGAGGAATCCCAAACTCAAATGCCTTCTGAAAGTAGACAGGTAACAATGTGTTGGTTAGGCAATTAGACTGGCCAAGGAGGTATTCAAAGTCAAACTGACCAAATGAAGTGGTCTGGACAAAGCTTGTATTTACCCGATTTGTCTAACTCCTTTTATCTATAGACCAAGAAAATAACATTTTAAGATTCGAATACATCTATCCTGGTTGTATATGTTAGTGTGTTTTCTTATGCCTTTGGTTTGATTGGAATATATCTTAGCTGCTTCTACCTTTGATCTGTTGAACCCTCATTTTACCTCTCTAAGACCCACCCGGAGTCTTCTTAGTGACAGTAAGTTTCTTAGGTCAGGGAGTAATCTTATACAAATTTAAGCCCTTTACATCCATTGATGGATACAAGGTTCCAGATGCAGGGACAAGACTTGAGCTCAGTTGTCCTCATTGCCTTCTTACTAGGAATTTATTGGGTATGGTTTATACCCAATTGGTTCTTCACAGAAACGAAAAAAATCTCACTGTGGCTTCTTTGTTTCTCCTGTTGTAGCTAAACTTTTTTCAGTGATTAGTTGAGGAAAGACTGGAACTTCACATTGGGGATCCCAAGAAACATCCAGAAAGCCCTGAATGAGGCTTAAAACACCCGTAGCAAGGGATGTAGAAGAATGGTAGATAGTTGTAGAAGATCAGCTAGCAAAGCTGAAGGTAGTTGAATGAAATATGTGTATTTGGAAAGAAGATATTATAGGGTCTAATTATTTGGAACATTGACCATGACATTGCTATTCTTAGTCTTAGTTATCTTCCTATATGCCACAGGGAAAATCAATAAGATAGCAGCCCTGATCACTACCAATCAGTCAACCAATTCACTATTTCCACTGAGGACTGAGGTAATAGAATAGACACAGAGGGCAAAAGAACAAGATACTTGATTAGAAATGCACAACACATTATTATATTGCTTTAAAGGACTCAGAGCTGAGTTCTGGTGCCTTGCCACAAGGCCCCTCTGCAGTGGCCAGATATTTCTTATGATTCTCATGTGTTGATTTTATTATTGCCTGGGTGCAGGGTAGAAGAGAACAGCAGAGGCAGTAGATTCATGTGTTCTTTATCTGCTGAGCACCTACTATGGGTCAGGCACTGTGCCTAGGAGGTATAGATAGAGTGGGCTAGATTTGTCTTTGATCAAGAAATTAATGTGGAGGTAAATCAGCATGCTTGGTAGAACACAATTATCACCATTGTCTCTATGTATGTGATTGATAGGATTTATTGCTTGTGTGTGTTTCCCTGTAGGTATGTCTGGGTGATTTGACTTGTCCAAAGGACTTGGGGAGAAGGCTGAGAGGGCAAGGATTCTATTTCCTTAAAAAAAAAACTCCCCAGGTCCAAATCCCCATAGGAGATTTCCCACAGGCCAAGTGAGACTGAACACTTACATCTGTAAGATCTGGAGATCTTTATACTTTATACTGGTTCTTTATACTTGAGGGTCTGAAATCCAGTGGGTCCTGGGCTTATATTTTGCTTCATCTAGTCACTTTGATAGCTAGCCTGTTAGCATTTCTTAATGACACGTAGTGTGTGTGTGTGCTTCTAACACATAAGTCTTTTTTTTAAAATTCAGATCTTTGCATGTAAATTTATCACTAAATTGGTCTTAAATTTATGGCAATGCTTAATACAGTTGGCCTTAAATATATGACAAGAGCCCAAAGCAAATGTCTTGACTAATGGAGTTTTGTAGATTTGACAGAATTGAGCCTTCTGTAGCTATAGACAACACCTAAATTTTCACTGGCGTAATGATCTTTGTAACCCTCTCTGTGACTTTGGTTTGATGACATCTGCTTAGCTGAGGAGTTGATTATTTAAGGAGTGATCTGGAAAAATATCTGTATATGCCATGCTCTTATTCCAGACGATCTCCCCCAAGACTTTCCTTCTGAGAAATTCCCCTTACAACCTGCTTGAGTGCTAGAAAGTGGCAAATAGTTCCAGCTGGGTGTAGAGTTCTAAAAACCAAAAGGAGAGAAGGGAGCTGGGTGTTCTGGGGCTCTGCCGTGTTATTTCCCTTCCCTTCTGTTTTAGTGTTCTTGCTTTTCTGAGCATGAGAGATGCAAGCTAAGCCTTGCAGAATGTATACTCTAATCCTGACATGAGCAGGGAGGGTTCACTGATAAGAAATTATTTAATGTGATAATTGGAGGAGGAGGAGGCTTTTCAGTTTGCTGCTGGGAACAGTAGGAGAAACCCCTGGGCTTGGAGGATTTTGACCTTGGGCATACTTCTCAACAGTTGGTCCATGTCATTTCTCCACTGTCTGACATGGAACAGGAGGACAGGGACTCTGTTGGCTCTCCCTGAGCACATGGAAGTTATAAAAGCAATTCTGCATGCGCTGAGTCCCACCATGACACTGCCCTCATCGATCTGCTTTTAATAAGGATGACTTAATCAGACTTGCACATAGAACTCGTTTGAATTTGAAACCTTGTCGATATTATCAGAATATCTTTGCATTTGAACCAGTTATATCTCCAGCTGGCATCTTCTGTGGTGGGAAAGGTTGGGTTTTGGGAGATGGCTGGTGACCATCTGTTCTGCCCGTGCCCTGAGGATCAAATTAGAAGAGATAGGTTTCAGGTACTGAGGGAAGATGCTGGGTTAGCAATGAGGGAAGCTTCTGCCCAAACAGACTCCTCATCTATAAAAATGAAGTGGTCAGATGAAGCCTAAGGCCTTTTCTGACCCTCTAGTCACAGATTTTTGAATGGAGCCTGCAGTCAATTATTGATTTTCAGGAGTGGTTTGTTTACTTTTTTTTATAGATTATTTGGAAGGAATGTTTTAATCTTAGGTCCATTTCCAGCTTCCACATTAGGGAGACACCTGCCGCTAGTAGCTGCATTTGAGAAAGCATGTTCTCCATTTAGCTTCAGCCTGAGCTAAACTCATTTGGAAGGTAAGTGTGATGTATGTTGAGGTATTATTGTTGAGGTATATATGTATGGGCATATGAATATGCACACATATGTAGATGCAATGCCTTGCAAAGCTGTACATTACAATTTGATCATTGGATTCTCTGCAGACTATTTCTTTGCTAGAGCTGACAGGAGGGTATCCAGGAGGCAGCTTCAAGGAAAAAACTTGTGAGGGAGCCATTTAGATCCATCCCTACTTGCCAGCCCCATTGGTCCATCTGAGCCAAAACTCCTTCCCTACTGCTGTAGTTATTGTCCTGAAGGCCTCCTAGGATCTATGCTGAATGGAGTACAAAAGAGCTGTAGTTGTCTCTGAATTATTCAGGGATAGATAGATCCTGTGTGCAAAGCACCCAACCCAGGCCTTCTTCTTTCCCTTCTTTTGGTGCCTTGAGTAATTCTATATCTGGAGTGAGAAGCTGGAAGATCTTATCATTTTAATACCAACTTTTGTTTCTTGCAGCTGGTTCCCTGGGCTTCTTTTCCCTCAAGGTGACTGGGGGAAGGTAGGATTCTACAAAGAGAGGCTGCCTCCACCCAAAACAGAATACTTTCCAGTTCTACATATTGTTGGCTGGTGTGTTTCCCTCTCCATAAGCAGGGAAGACAGGAAAATACTGCAGGTACCTGTTAATACTGGGTCAAGTCCCTGTAGGTTTTCCAGTTCTGGTTTTCTTTCCTTCTCCCTTTCATAGAGTCTATCATCGCAGCTGGTACCCTGGGTCCCATTAGGAATCTTTAAGTGTAGAGCTGTCCTTGTAACAAATCTAAACAGGCCAATGTCTTTTTCCTCCAAGGCTGAGGATAATTGTCCTGGGTAGATCAGATGCCTCAGGGCACATGTTTCTCTTCAACATCTCTCCAGCTCATAGAGTGAAACTTTGTGTGCTGGGTTCAGCATCAGACTTAGGCTGACTGCTCAGGGTGAGCAGTCTCTAGTGTACCTCTAGATACAGGAAACATGGCTTGCTCTACCTCAGCACCAAATTCACCAATTCTCATGAGAATATGCATGCCAGTCCCTTCCAAGACTTCAGGGTAGTCAGAGTCCCTGAGGAGAAGCCAGGGGACTAGTGTTTTTGGTGTGTGTGTATGTGTGTGTGTGTGTGCGCGTGTGCGCGCACACACACACACTTCTTGATATGCAGCCCTGGTGAGTACCATATCTTTTTCAGGTTCCATCTGACCTTATACCAATGACCTGTAGAATATGTAGAATCTCTAGCCTCAGCCTTCCACACAGGCCTTTTCTCATTGGTACAAGTTCCTGGCAGTCCCATCATAGCTACTGTTTCTGTTACCATGTTCTGAATTAAATGAATTCTTATTACAAACTGATGATTGGAGTTCCTTCCTAGTATAATTTTTTTCCTTTAAAAGCATTTAAATAGTGCGTATCAATTTAACACTGCAGTGTATTTTTTCTAGATATCTATGTAAGTAAATTGTGATCATATAATGTGGGCTGTTATGTACCCAGCCTTTTGCATTTAACAACACATTGGGATAATTTTTCCATGTCCTAAATGTTCTTCTAAAATTGACATTGTAATGGCTGCTTGTATTTCATCATATGTATTGGTCATAATTTATTTAACAAACTCCTATGATTGGACATTTAGATTAGAAGCCATTTTTCATTATTATAAATAACGCTGTAGTGAACATCCTTTTATATAAATCTCAGTGCTATTGATGATTATTTCCTTTGAACATATTTCTTGAAGTGGAATATTTATGTCCCTTTTTTAATATGGACCATTAAGAACATTTTTGACTGACTTCCCATAGCAAAAATGAGATTTTTTTTTAGATTCATTGTTGTTCACTGAACTCTGAGGATTCAAGCTAATTTCTTCGCTCTTTCTGATCTAAAGTCAGAGGCCCTTAGCCTCGTTCTTTTATTTAAATTTTTTTATTTATTCAGTAAATGTATGAAAGGGTTTCAATTCCAGAAGTCAAGTTACAGGTACAATGCATCTTGATCTGTGTCACCCCTTCCATTGTTCTCCTTCATCTTTTTTTAGCCTCATTCTCAGGCTCACCTGCAGGTGAAGATCTTGGTCTTCAGATGGACTCTCAGCCTCATCTGTCCTTGACCTCTAGCCTGCTTAGTTCTTTATTTTACCTCAGCCCTTTGCTCTTTTCACCCCCGATCCTTGACTATTGGTACTCAGTGCCTTGAAGCAGTTCTTATATCAGCTATTGTTTACTGTGCTGTTCCTGTTACCAGGCAGTGTACTAAACTTAATATGCATTATTTTTAATGTTCAAGTGTTATTTTTGTCTCTACTTTTCCCACAAGGAAACTAAAGCCTTAAAAGATAAATCAGTGTGCCGAAGGTCACATAGCTAATGAGAAGTAGAACTAAGGTTTAAACCCAAGGCCCACACACTTAACTATTGCATGTGTTTCTCTATCCTCTTGGGCAATTTCTGGATTGTGGTGTCAAGACGTTGTTCACAAATGTTCCATTGATACCCCAAGGAACTATGTTGTGCCTTTCTCCAGCAGAACAGGGTTAGTTAGCACATGGAAATGGCAGAAGAGGGATGCTAATCACCATTGTCACTCTGTGTGTGTGTGTGTGTGTACGCATGTGTGCACGTGCGTGCGTGAGCACACGCATTTTATTGGAGTTTAAACTCAGGATCTTGTGCTTGCTAGTCAAGCTTTCTGCCACTTGAAGAATACCCCCAACCCTTTTAAAATTATTTTTTTGATAGGGTCTCATTTTCTTTTCTTTCTTTCTTTCTTTTTTTTTTTTTTTGGCCTGGGGTAGCCAGGACCTCAATCTTCCTACCTATGGCCTTCCTTGTAGCTGGGATCACACACTCACCATGGCTGGCTGATTGGTTGAGATGGGGTTCTTATTTTTTAACTTTTTGTTCAAGTGGGCCTTAATAATCTTCCCGATCTTTGGGACTGAGTGAGACCTGCCATGCCTGGAATGTTTTTTACTTTTGAGGCAGATCTGTTATATAGCCCAGGGTGCCCTTGAAACCATGTTCCTCTCACCTCAGCCTCCAAGGTGCTAGGATTACAGGTATATTCCACCACGCCTGCTGTCCTGTCCTCTTTGCTAACTTGCTAATGTCCATGACCTCTTTTCCAAATAATCTATTTTGTTCTCACTGACCAATTGTCAAGATCCCAGCATACCTTGCAATTAAATAGCTCTATTACAACTTCCCAGCTAAGTCAGAATATTTGGAAGTCACTTTGCCAGGATGTATTATAAAATTGTCAGGGAGACATGTTATGGTCAAGATTGCTTAAAGTGCAGGCGTGGATATGTTCTTGCAGTTTTGCATTTGTAATATTTTCATTGCTGGAAAGGTTGAGAAATGGTAACCAAAACTGCCCTTCGGGTTTGATTCTGACTGTATCCAAGAATTAGATAGTTTGACAGAATGCTCTGATAAAAGAAAACAAAGAGATGATATGCCCAGAGACCTTCCTTAGACTGTAGGAAGTCTGATTTGGGGAAGTGTGACCATATGATTAGGGTTTCCCAAGGGAAAGATGGTTGTGGCAGGTGAGCTTCTGAAAAAATGAAGCTTTACATTTTTATCCATGTCTTGGTTGAAACTGAAGTAAGTGAGCTTATCAAATTTATTGATGACAAGGCCATGATGGGCAGTTCCTATAAAAGACAGAATAAAGATTCCAAAATGATCTCAACAGACTGGAATGCTGGGTTTAAGCTAAGATGAAATTTACCAGGGGCAGATGGAAAGTTGCATTTAGATTGCAGAAATTAATTAGTCAGGTTCTTGAGGGGGTTGGGGATGGGGGCAGGCCTGACTTGGCTGAGATCTGAGAAAATGATCTGAGGGGTTTAATTGTGCACAGGCATCACAGGAGCCAACAGGGTGGTGGAGTTGCTCAAAACACCATTTTAATGTTACTTAGGAAAACACAAGCCGAGCAGCGGTGGCTCATGCCTGTAATCCTAGCTACTCAGGAGGCTGAGATCTGAGGATCATGGTTCAAAGCCAGCCCAGGCAGGAAAGGCCGTGAGACTCTTATTGCTAATAAACCACTTAGAAAACCGAAAGTGGCACTGTGACTTAAGTGGTAGAGTGTTAGCCTTGAGCTGAAGAGCTGAGGGACAGCACGCAGGTCCAGAGTTCCAGTCCCACAACCAACAAAAAAGAAAAAAAAAAGGAAAATGGATTTTCCTGGGTCATTCTGTGCTCATTTCTGGACAAGGATTTTAGAGGCAATCCTGACCAATTTAAGGATGGTCGGTGGAGAGTAAGTGGCATTAGAAAAACTCAGCCAACAAATGTTTGGTGGAAGGAGCTACTCTTCTTAGAAGGAGGGAAAACAATTGAAGTCAGGTCATGATAGCTAACTGCAGAAACAGCAGAGCCCCAGAGTGGAAAAGTATTGGAAGCTGGAAAACAGAATGCTCCCGATGAGTTTTAGGGGAGAAAACTTCTTTGTAGCACTGGCATTCCTGTTGCTTGGGTTTTTGTTGTTGTTTGTGTTTGTTTTGTTTGGGTAGGTGGATGGGGACTCTTGCCTCAGAAACAAATGACCACCCTAGCAGTGTGTTTCTATCTTGATGTTGCTCTTAAGATAGAGTACTCACTTCATTTTGTGTGTGTGTTGGGATGGATGGGGTGGGTGGAGGGGTGTTGCTGTCCCTGAGGTGTTTTGTTTTTTGTTTTTTGGCTCAAGGCCAACACTTTACTGCTTGAGCCACATCTTCACTTCTGGCTTTTTTTCCTGCTTAATTAGAGATAACAGTATTACGGTCTTTCATGCTCATGCAGACTGAATGGTGATCCTCGGATCCAAACCTCCCGAGTAGCTAGGATTATAGGCATGAGCCACTGGTACCTGATTATCTTTATGTTTTGATTGTGGATTTTATACAAATGTCTTTATAATTTTGATACTTAAAAAAACTAAGTTGAAAGAGAATGACTTTAGTAGGAAGATATGAGGTGGTCATAATTGAGAAAAAAAATCAAAAGAGAAAATGTCTGTTTTGGAGGTTTTAGCCTATGTTTGGTTGGGCCCACAGCTCCTGGGCCTCTAGAAAGTTAGTGTACATGCAGCAGTACATGGCAAAACCATTTCCTTTCATGGTCAAAAGAGAAGAAAGAAGATGAAAAGACCAAGATCCTACAAATCCCCTATAAGGACACACCACAGTGACCTAAAACCTTCCCACTGGGTCTACCTTTTAAAGGTGCCACCACTTCCCAATAGCCTGTTTCTTTTCCTTCTAGCTCCATCTCTTCATCTGCTGCTAGCAAATGCCCAGTCCCTTCCTATGCCTCTCACCTGCCCCTTGGGCCCGTTTTTGTTAATCTCCTTCTGGCTTGTCTTCTCATTTCAGCTCTCTGAATTGTTGTACTTGTCTTAAATTGCAGCTTCCAAGATCAAATTGTGGCCCTGCTGATGAGGTCTAACCAGCATATCTTAGCAGTCTAGGTATTTTACTTTCTGTTACCTCAGTTTTGACTCAGTTGGTTTTTGGGGGGGCAGGGGAGGGCAGTACTAAGGAGATTTTCCAACACTTGGACCATAACTATACTTCTGGCTTAGAGGACCACCCTTTTCCAGTATGACTTTATCTAATTACATTTGTTAATAACCCTATTTCCAAATAAAAGTCACACTCTGAAGTCCTGTTAAAACTCAATATATGAGTTCATTGTATAACAGTGCTGTAACTTTTTGGTGTCTTGTTTGGGACTTTACATTTTTCCCTAATTTATTTCCCCTTGTTAAAAATTCAGTCTGTCTCTAGCCGGTTGTGAGATTTCAGATACTGTTTCTGGCATCTAGTATATCTGCGATTGCTCCTGGCTTCTAAAGCTTCCTGTGTATTGATCCAAAGGATTGATAAAATATTGAATGGGGTGACATAGGTTGGAGACCTGCAGGATCCTACTTCCAAACAAGAGGTCACTTATCTTGACCCATTGGTATGTACCTTTAGAGAACGCTTGTGCAGCCAGCTATGTGTCTGGCTAATTCTCCCACCTTGTAGCTTCCTTTCTCTAGTTGTACACACAATTTCATGAAGAGCTTGACAGATGTTTTGCTCAAGATCAGCACTGTGGGCAAACCCATTTCCCTTGTCTACTGCATGGTGACCCTGTCAACTTATGAGATGAGCTTTGCCTGACAGGACTTTATTACTGAACACACACTGTTGCCTAAGATCTCTCAGCATCCTGTCCAAGTGCCCACCTCTCTTGCTTTATAATCTCCACAGGAATTTTTCTCAGGCAGCATATTGTGGTTGTTTCTCTGTGGTTTGCAAAATCCACTTCAGACCTCTTTTTGGAAGTAAGGGCTATGTGTCCTGTTGGAGGCTTCCCAGACCCCCCTAGTGCTTGCCAGGATCCTGCGAGAACCCCACCTCTGTTTTGAGCCTCGTTTGCATGCTCCCACTTTCCTAAAATGAGTGTCTGGGCCAAATGGCTTGAACACATTCAGAGGAGCCGGGGCTCTGGCAGACTTTCTGCCAGTCTCTGCGAGGCCCTCCTGTGCCCAGCGTGCCCCTCACTGCCCTTCCCACAGAGTCCAACATTTTGATGGACAAGATGAAGCCAAGCCAGAGTCAGCTCAGGACCTGCCAGAGAACCCTTCTAGGTCTGCAGACGCCATCTTAGCTTCCCTTTAGCATCCTTTCTGGCTTCCTGTTCATCTTTCCGTCGAAATTGTTCTTGCTCCCTTTTGTTTTGCTTTGTAGCTGCCCGAGGGTGAAATACCAAGGTGAGGGGTATGCTTCAGGATTGGGCTGGGGTGGGTTTCAGATGCTTGTGTGAAGATATGTCCTACTGAAGAAGGTGGTATGGAAGCTAAGTGGTAAGACGAAGCTGGGAGCCACACAGAGCTGGATTTGAGTCCTTGCTTCACCATTTACTTTTAGTGTGATTTGAGGAAAACACATCTCCTCTCTGAAGCTCAGTTTTCTCATCTGAAAATGGCTACAGTATCAGCTTCAGAGGTTTATTGTGAGAACTGAATGAAATTCATTTTTTTCTTTCTATTTTTTTTTTTTTTTTGTCGGTCGTGGGGCTTGAACTCTGGGCCTGGGCGCTGTCCCTCAGCTCTTCAGCTCAAGGCGAGCACTCTACCACTTGAGCTACAGCGCCACTTCCGGTTTTCTGGTGGTTTATTGGAGATAGGAGTCTCATGGTCTCTCCTGCCTGGGCTGGCTTTGAACCGTGATCCTCAGATATCAGCCTCCTGAGTAGCTAGGATTACAGGCGTGAGCCACCAGCGCCCGGCTCTTTCTATTTTTATTTTTTACTTATTTTCTATGCCAGTCCTGGGGCTCAAAGCAGGGCCTGGGTGCTGTCCTTGAGCTTTTTTTCTTTTTTTCTCTAGGTTAGCACTCTAACACTTGAACCACAACTCTGCTTCCAGCTTTTTGGTGCTTAATTGGAGATAAGAAAGAGTCTTGCAGACTTTCCTTCCTGGCCTGGCTTTGAACCATGATCCTCAGATCTCAGCCTCCCGAGTAGCTAGGATTATAGGGTTACACCACAGGTGCCTGGCTAAAATGTGCCTTTTTTTTTTTTTCAAAACAAATAACCTAGGAAAGGACCTGGGACCCCAGTCACCTGACAAACATGAGCTTCTGCAGAGTGGAGGAGAGACTTCAGTCTGAAGTGCTAAGGGAGAAGGAGGCCCTCTCTAGGAGGCCAGGTCAGGTAGGGCCCAGAGGCCAGGAAAGAAGCAACCCTGGAGTGAACATTTTACCAAAGGTGTGAATTGTGTGAGGGCTTCCTGGTTTACCGAGTGCTTACATGTAACAGACCATTTAAAAAATAGGATATATTTTAGCTCCTATAAGTTCTAAGGGTAGGAGATGATTTTTAGTACCCCCACCTTACAGATGGAGCCTCTGAGACCTGCTGAGATATGGAGATGTTAGATCACCAGTGAGCCAATGCTTGGCTTTCAGGCCACGAGGATCTGCCTTTTGTAGGACTGATGGGCCTTTCTGTCACTCTTCTCTGAATCTGTCAGGTTGCCTGCCTCCTTGGCTCCATCCTGTAAGATCCTATATAGAAACTCATCTTCAGACCATCTCCTGTTTGGAGGTAGGCTCACGGCTCTGCCCTTTCTCAGGACCAGGACCCCATCTTAGACTCTCACTCTCATTGCATCTCTTCCCACCTTGCCTGGTTAGTGTGAGGGGACGATTTCAGTTAGACTCCAGATGTATGAAGGTCACTCTGGTGTGAGTTCCATCACTCTGGACAGAGAGCTCTTTAGGGTTGGAGTGGAGAAAGAAGAGGAAGGGGAGGTTGTCTTCTCTTGGCAAGATGACTGCCAGTCCTAATTAACCCGTGGCTTTAATTACACTTCACAGCCCTGTCCTGCTGGGAGAGAGGGTTGCTCAGAGATTGTCACACTGGGCTAAATGTCTGAAGCATTTCCATTTCACAAACTCCTCTCTTTGAAAGGGGATGCCTAGAGCTGAGGTGAGGTAGGGAGGGTGGGTGAATTTTCCCTGTTCCCATCTTCTGTGGGGAGACCTCCCTGCCCGTGAAGTAAGCTCTCTGCTTGCAGCATCCAGAGACGCTTAGAAAAAAATGGTGCAGGGACTGGGAGTGTGGCTTAGTGGTAGTGCTTGCCTAGCATGCATCAAACCCTGGATTCAATTCCTCAGTATCACATACACAGAAAAAGCCAGAAGTGGTGCTGTGGCTCAAGTGGTATAGCCTTAAGCAAAAGAAGCTCAGTGACAGTGTCCAGGCTTTGAGTTCAAGTCCCAGGGCTGGCCCCCAAAAAGGAGATACATAGGGAGATGGGTAAAGGAAGCCCTAGAGATGTATGAACATCTCCAGCCCCAGGAATTAATTCTGGTGAGATCTAATTTATGTGCCCACATAGCTACTATCTTGTGTGGGGCCGTCTCTCATGTAAGGTCCCTCAGAGGGAAATGGGCTGCTACGTTACTGAGGAGGAACAGGCCTCAGAACTATGTAACAGATGGAGGCAAGCTTTGAACTCAGGACTCAGTGAACCAAAGCTTCATTAAGAAAATGAAGCTCGCCATTGGATCTTTGCAGGGAGCTGAAAGTCCAGTTGTAACTCCCGTATGGTGTGAGGTGTGAGTACTCGGCACAGCAGGAAGATGCACTTGGTCATGGAGGGGATGTTGGATATGAGGGAGGGTCAAGCATTTCAAAGATTGTGTTGGTTTTTTTTGGGAGGGGGGAGGGGATATTTTTAGGAACACTGACTCCCAGTAGGGGTGGTGGTGGTGGTGGGGTTATCTAGGTCATTCTGTGTCCAATCCTGGGAGAGGATGGGATAGCTTTTGTGAGAAGCCAGCCCACCCTTTCACCATAGCAAATGCTTTCTCAGCCCACAAAGGCTTGCGCCCTCCTCCTTCTCCTCCCCCTCCCCTTACCCATCCCCCCTCTCTCTGTTTCTGTCTCTTTCTTGAGCTAGTTCCCAGGCAGTCTCTATTCTGTTCCCTCTCTGTGGCAACAGCCTTGGTGCCATCCTAACTCTTCTAGTAACTGCCTCAAGATCTAGACCTGCCCAGAGCCTGGGTCCTGGGCATTCTTATTGATGCTACTCTGAGTCACAGACTATATGTATGTGTACATTGGGGTGGGGGCTTTATTTCACTCATCCTCTGTAGACAGTCTGCTGTCCTATGGGGGAGCCTACCTACCAGTTGGCCTTAAATTCAGTATTCCCTCTGTTCTTGGGCAAAATTCTAGGCTCCATCTCATATCTTCCTATAGGAACAGAGGATCTGGGTAAATCAAACCTTAGATATTCTGAGGCCCTCTGGGCTAAACCTGCATATATGTGAGCTTGCTTACATGTGGCAGGATGGTGGGCAGAGGTAACAGTGTCTCAGAAACTGAATTATGATGGGCATTATGTTCTTTACACACCTCTTCTCTATTCCCATCCCAAGAGATGCTCACTCATCATATGAATAGGGAAAGGGAAACTGAGTTAGTTAACTTAGAGTTATGCAGCCTCACATCCCATACTACTTCCCTAACTCTCTCCATTCCCTGCCTCTGATAGGTGGTTGCAAAGTGGTAGTTTTCAGGAGTTACATGAGAAGGGATGACCAAGGGCTGTCTTGTGTGCATTCAAAAATGGCATTTGGGTCTGCCCACTTGAGGGGGGCTAGGCTTTAGATTAGTTGTCTCCACAAATAGGATGATTCTTTTTAGGCTTATTGGGTGGAGATGTCAAAAATCTGCCTGGTTTGAAGCTCATAAACTTTATGAAGAAATTATGTTTGCATCGCACTGGGGATGTGGAGTCACAGCTACTGCAGATAGAGACACTGCTGTCAACACATGGCCACAATGGTTCCCAGCTATGCCTGCGGTGCTTTTGGCTTCATGGTCAAGCCAGTCCTTCTGGTTGAGCAACAGTGGACATTGAAGAAGCCTGGGCCCTTCCTGGTGTGAGGAGGAAACTTCCATTCTCAGGGT
Source organism: Dipodomys ordii (assembly GCF_000151885.1). Lineage (NCBI taxonomy): Eukaryota > Metazoa > Chordata > Mammalia > Rodentia > Heteromyidae > Dipodomys > Dipodomys ordii. The sequence goes on from NW_012267261.1 coordinate 11,036,037, forward strand.
TTGCCGAGACAACCTGTGAGTTTCTGATGTTCTCGTAGTCTGCTGCTGATAATATATATACAGTAACGCAGGTGACAGATGAGAAGCCAGGGTAAAACTGACCTCAGTCAGGAGGGAAAGTTGAGATGTGAGAAAATAACTGCATTTTTTTGTGTAAGGATTGTGGCAGCTTCCACACTATACATTCAGGAAAGAGCCATAGCGGGGAAGAGGGCCAGAAGCTATCACTGGTACCCAAGATCAAGGAAAGACACGGGCTCTGATAGTAATCAGCTCCACAAACCTCCCTTCATACACTCAGTCCCTTTACCTGCTCCATCAGCTTCCTCACCTCCAACTCACTTGATGTCCAAACATACTACATATCATTTTATTTGTCAAATATTGTCTTGGGCACCCACATGTCCCAGACTGGGCTATTCCCTTGCTCTTTATAGTTCCAAGAAATTCACCATCAGTTGCTCTGGCTAAATAATGAGGATATGACAGACACCATTTTGAGAGAGAGAGAGAGAAAGAGAGAGAGAGAGAGAGAGAGAATGTGTGTATGTGTGTGTGCTGATCCTTGTACTCATGGCCTGAGCCTGTTCCTGAGATTCTTTTTCTCAAGGCTAGCACTCTACCACATGAGCCACAGAGCCACTGCTGGCTTTTTCTGAGTAGTTTTATTGATGATAAGATTCTCACAGACTTTTCTGCCTTGACTGGCTTCAAACCATGATCCTCAGATCTCAGCCTCCTGAGTAGCTAGGATTACAAGCTTGAGCCACTGGTGCCTGGCTTAGACACCAATTTTTCATGGAGCACTTTAGTTGTCGAAGAACCTTTACACACTTATTTCCTTTTTGCACAACTTCCCTTTACTGAACTCTATGATCAACATTGTTTTAAAACTGTTTATAGAACTGGGAATGTGGCTTAGTGGTAGGGTGCTTGTCTAGCATGCATGAAGCCCTGGGCTCAATTCCTCAGTACCACATAAACAGAAAAAAGCTGGAAGTGGCACTGTGGCTCAAGTGGTAGAGTGCTAGCTTTGAGCAAAAGAAGCTCAGGGACAGTGTTCAGGCCTTAAGTTCAAGCCCCAGGACTGGCAAACCCCCCAAAACTGTAGATAGCCAGGTGCTAGTGGCTCACACCTGTAATCCTGGCTACTCAGGAGCTGAAATCTGAGGATCATGGTTCAGAACTAGTCCTGGCAGGAAAGTGTGTGAGACTCTTATCTCCAATTAAGCACCAAAAAAGCTAGAAGTAGAGCTGTGGCTCAAGTAGCAGAGAGCTACTATCCTTGAGCAAAAAAAAAAAGCTCAAGAACAGTGCCCAAGTCAGATCAAGCCCCAAGATCTATACTTTATCTTACTTAATTCTTATAATTACAAATGATTCTGAGTTTGGCATTGTTCTACCCATTTTAGAGGTGAAGAAGTCCTTCAGAAAGAACATAATGGTTCTAAACATTTGTTTCAGCCGGGCGCCGGTGGCTCACGCCTGTAATCCTAGCTACTGAGGAGGCTGAGATCTGAGGATCGAGGTTCAAAGCCAACCTGGACAAGGAAAGTCTGTGAGACTTTTATCTCCAATAAACCAACAGAAAACCGGGAATGGCACTGTGGCTCAAGCGGTAGAGCGCTCACCTTGAGCTGAAGAGCTGAGGGACAGAGCTGAAGCCGAGTTCAAGCCCCATGACCGACAAAATAAATAAATAAAAAATAAACATTTCTTTCCCAAATTTCATGTTTTGCTCTATGCTGCCATGTGGCCTCTGTTGTCAGAGTGAGATCCAGGGTCCTGGGTGTGTCAGGCTCTGGTCCTGAGCCCTGAGGTTCCTAACCTCCTGAGGCTTTCTCTGTTTCTTACCCATGAATAGCTACCTCTGGGTCCTGGCTCCATTCCTGTAGGCTCTGCCATCAAAGGTGATTGCAATTTTTTCTAGAGGGGCTCAAACACCAAGTGCATCAGTTACCTCTTTGTGCCTCCGTGTTTGGTGCTGCCGCTGTTGTGCCAGTGTATGATGGTCATCCTGCAATGAACTCCACCTTCTATACAGGGACAGAGCACAGAGACCTTGGCCAGCATGTGCTGAAAAACTGACAGAGATCCAAGGTCATAAAACACCCCAACCTCCACAGTTAGCATTTTTCTTTTAATATGTGGGTGCTTCCCCTCAAAGCCTCCTTCATTTTTGTATTTCCATCCCTCAACATGTCAAGGTTGTTTTCTAAATCTCAGTACCTGAAAATAGGACCAAGGCAGGGTTCTTTGTGGGGCAACTATGGAACAGTATCCCTTCCCCAACACACACACACACACACACACACACACACACACACACACACACACGACCTGTATAGAAACAAGGGGGTAGAAAGGGGTCCAGTGTGCAAGAGTTGAGGGAACACATTGAACTGTTTGTAGCTGAGGTTTCTTCAGGACCCACAGGGGAAGCTGGGTAATTGGAACAGGTAGAAGGAACAGAAACTTCCTCAGCCTCAGGCCTCATTCTTTACACTCCGCATCCCTGCTGTGTTTTTCCCCAGAGGAAAGTGAGGAAATGGAGAAGAAAGCCAGAGAGTCTCAAACCCCTCTCCCCAGGGATTGGAGAAGGGAGTGTGGGTGCATTTGATAGGAGGTTGGGTAAAAACTCCCTTTCATCTCAGGCTGAAATACTGAGCCTTGATTTCCTGCCAGCCGCTCCGCTCTGTCCGCAAAGCAATTGCCCTGCCACGGGCCCACTGGCTCAGGTCTTCTGCAGCCTCATTGAAAACTGGGTGGCATTGATGGAGCAGGCTGCGCTGGGAAGCTCGAGTTCCCTCAGCCCAGCAGCAAGAGTCACATCAAAGGGACACCTGCGGTAGGGGGGCCAGGATGCTGCCCCAATGGCTGTCCTTTGATGACACCCAGTCCTGGGCAGCTTTAGTCTCCCCAACTCCTGCCAAAGCCTCTGTCCCCACTCTGGTTGCTGAACCCAGGGCTCAGGGGGAGACCCTTGTCATATCTTGCTGCTCGTGTGTCCTTCCTCCTACTTCAAACAGGCCCAGTTTTTCTCTTTTCCAATAATCTTCACTCTTCCCAGTTGGCCTCCAAATAATCTATGATTTTTTGGTGTGTGTGTGGGGGGGGTCGTGGGGCTTGAACTCTGGACCTGGGAGCTGTCCCTCAGCTCCTCAACTCAAGGTGAGCACTCTACCATTTGAACCACAGAGCCACTTCCGGTTTTCTGGTAATTAATTGGAGACAAGAGTCTCACTGACTTTCTTGCCCTGGCTGTCTTTGAACTGTGGTCCAGAGCAGCTAGGATTACAGGTGAGCCACTGGCAGCCAACTTGCTTTTTCTTTTGTATACCAAGGTGTGGTCTCTACCTGCTCCATCTGTGCGATTCTCCAAAGTTGAAACGGTTAGCAACTTTCCTCTCAAAACCTCACTCTTGGACTGGGATTGTGGCTTAGTGGTAGAGTGCTTGCCTAGCATGCAGTACCATGTAAACAGAAAAGGCCAGAAATGGCGCTGTGGCTCAAGTGGTAGAGTGCTAGCCTTGAGCAAAAGAAGCTCAGAGACTATGCCTAGGCCCTTGCTTTGACCCTTATCCCTATTGGACTCATCTTATTCTATCTTCTTCCCCCAACTTTTCATTTTCCTGGCATGTTTTAAAGCAAATTTCAGACATCATGATATTCCCACCCACCCCCCTCCCCGCCTTCACAGATATCTCAGTGTATAATACCAACGGAAAAGGATTTATTTACATCATACATAAATACTATGTCATTATCACACCTAACAAATGGACAGTGATTCTGGGGTTATTGTGGGTGACAATCTGTGGAAAGGACCAGAGTATTGAGAAAATTTATTCAATATTTGGAAACAAGACGAATGGATGATTGGGTTTCTGGCCTCGTGTGTAGTTGGGTCCACTCATAGCTTTGTTAATTGTCTACAAGAATGCTCTTTCCTTTGACTCTTCATTGATTAGGGGCCAGACCTCATGAAGTTAGATGTTAGCATATAGATTGATAACTTGCAAGGCTCACAATATTCAACAAATGTGTTTTTCTTTTCTCCCTAATAGATGCAAATGATTTCTGTGTAGTACAAAAGAGCTTCACAAGTTCTGATGTTATTACCCTGAAGGGCATTTGACAGTTTCCTCTCTGCTTAACAAACTTACTGCTGTATACATTGACTGTCTGACTATACAAAATCTTATGCTTCAAATTCTTTCATTTTTTTCTTCTGGTACTGGGGCTTAACTCTAGGTCCTAGGTACTGCCCCTGAGCTTTTTTTTTTTTTTTTTTTTTGCCGCACTTCAAGTTCTGGCTTTTTGGTGGTGAATTGGAGATAAGAATCTCATGGATTTTCCTGCCCAATCTGGCTTAAAACTGTGATTTCAGCCTTCTGAATAGCTAGGATTACAGGTATGAGCAATTGGAACCTGGCTCAAATTCTCTTCTTAAACCATCCCTCATTAATATAAATAAATATAGTTTGGGTTTTTTTTTTTTGTCATGGGGCTCGAACTCAGGATCTAGACACTATCCCTGAGCTTTATTTTGCCTAAGACTAGCATCTACCACTTAAAACCACAGCCCCACTTCTGGTTTTTAGGTAGTTAATTCAAGATAAGAGTCTCTCAGCCTTTCCTGCCCAGGCTGGCTTTGAACCATGTTCCTCAGATCTTAGCCTCCTGAGTTGCTAGGATTATAGGGGAACATTTTAAAAATTACACTGTAACAGTGATTTGTACATTTTCTATATCTTTCCTTAGGCTGGTCTTTTATCTGGCCTGGTGGCCTGGACTTTTGTATGATGGCACAATTGTTTGTATAGCATTAGATGGGAACTGGATTTGGTATCTTTGAAAGAAAGAATCAAGGTTTCAATGGAGACATGCTTAGCCAGTGCCACCTGGTTCTGGAGTGAGAGTAGAGATTGCCAAAGCCTATGCTCTGGCTTTGCTGTGCTCTATCCTAGAGAATAAGGGGAGGGCTGGGTCTGAGTATGCTAGAGGTAATATAGGGGTTATATAGAGAGCCCCTGACCTTCTGTTTCTGGGAACAAGGCCCAGAAACTCTCTGTTCCTGCTCCAGGAAGAAATGGGTCAAGAACAAGATGTGTGTGTGTGTGTGTGTGTGTGTGTGTGTGTGTGTAGGTGTAGGTGTGGAAGGATGGCGTGCCCCAGAGGTCATGCTGGCTTGACAGTTTGCCCCTGTGCTGAGGGCAAGGGTGACACTGTGGGAGTGTTCTTTTATGTCTAAAAATTACCACCCTCACATTCCTCATGCTTCTCTGGGTGGGAAGTTCTCTTTTATGTCTTATTCCAATTATTCCATTAGAGTTCAGGCCTGGGGATGTGGAGAGAGGTGGGAATATCTGAGAATGCAGCTGGGGTTGGGGCGGGAGGGCTTGTTTGTGGAAGCAAGCAGCTGCCCTTTTCATCTATTGGGAGGCATGCATCTGTTCTGAGCACCGAGTGGCGGGGTCGTGGGAGGGCTTTGCATATAGCAGAACTGAACTTGGATGAGGGTGTCCTGTGGGCTCCCAGATTTGGAGGTACTCAGCAGAGAGGACTATGATTATCGTTTTTTTTTTAAAAATCAAGTTGCCATTCTCACCCTCCCAATACCCCTATCCCTACCCACAAGTGCCTGTTCCTCTGAGACATGAGTTAGGGGAAGGATTGTCCTCCAGGACCCCACCTGAGCTCTGTCTGAGTCTCCGAATTCCCCATCTCAGCCTGGGTACAGCATCAGCCATGCCAAGAAATTGCTTTAACAAGAAAGCTGTTGATAAAGAGGATTTTTCCATTCTGTTCAAAGCTTGATTGTGTTCAATATTCTGTTTAAGTAGGCATGGAAAAGCTTTAATAACATCCTTTTCTATTTGGATCTAGGATGACATATATGTATGTATTTTGTGCTGGTACTGAGGCTTGAACTCAGGGCTAAGGCACAGTCCTTTAGTTTTTTCCCTCAATGCTAGTACTCTTACCAACTTGAGCCACAGGGTTTGGGTAGTTAATTGAGGATAAGTCTCATGGACTTTCCTGTTTAGACTGGTTTTGAACAGTGAGCCTCAGATCTCGGCCTCCTGAATAGTTAGGATTTTAAGTGTGAGCCATGGGCACCTGGCTTAGGATGGCTTCTAAAAGCTAACGAATTAGTGGGGGGCTCCATTTGGGGGTGCTCATTAGTCCTGGAGCCTGAAGGATGGAAAGAGCGGGCTTGCTTCTTTTCACTTTGACATTCATCCTTCCACCATCCAGCCAATTCCCCTTGACTTCCTCACTCAGTCTACATGCTAGCCCCCATCCATCCTTTGGGACATATTTACCCACACCAGACACTAGAGACACCTAAGATGGATGAGATGTTGTCCCAGCTGGAAACACTCAGAGCCCAGTGGACAGTGATCTTTATGAGTGGTCAGTGCTTTCTAGCTGAAATAGCACAGTTGAATTTGTTATGTTGGAGCCTCATGAGAATTGGAGCGATGAGCCAAGACAAGCTATGTCCATCCAAGAAGAGGATGCTGAAGCTCAGAGGTCACAAGTTAGCTCCAAGGTCACACAGAGGATGCTCAGTGGAACCAACACTAGAGAATCTTGTGGATAATGGCCCAGAACCTCCAACCACACAGGGGGTGAGAATGGGTAGAACTAGAGTAGGGTAGAGTAGAATAGGGTAGAAGCTGAGTCCTTGCCAGCAGCACTAGAGTGCTCTGTAATAAGGGGCAAGACTAGGCAGCCAGGCTTCCTGATAGGAGTGTTTCAGGAAAGGTGCTCCTGTCCTTCCTTGCCCAGAAGGCAGTGAAGAATACAAGTTTCCCCATTAGGCCAACCACCTTTTTGGCCCTGAAACTCATATTCTGGTAATCAAGGAAGGAGTCTTGTATCCTGATTCATTCTCTGTTACCACCCCTTTGGCCCCAGCCTTGCAGAGAGAGAGAGAGAGAGACAGACAGACAGACAGAGACAGAGAGAGAGACAGAGTGACAGAGACAGAGACAGAGAGAGTGTTTGTGCAGCACATTGGGCCTGTGATAGTACACAACTTAAATCTTAGCACTTGAGCCAGGAAGATAGTTTGAGGCCAGTCGGGGCTATATAGTGCAACTCTTGTCTCAATAAAACAAAAGTAAATAAATTGTTAAATGAACAACTCTTTGAAGAGTGAGTCAGGATACTGCCAGGGAGTCCATTGTGAAGTAGACATTGTCATGATGCAATTTAATAGATATCAGTGTCCTTCCTGGCTGAGGGTGGATGGTATCTCTCAACTCTAGCTTCACCAGGCAGGACCCTGATGCTGTGAGGGTGGAGGAGGATGCTGGACAGGTGAACGAGGCCTGTAAGGGAGCAGTCAGGTCTGAATAGAAGATAGGCCATATTCTTGAGCAGGCTAAGTACTTGGTTGATGGGTGGTATCAGGCACTAGGGAGGTGAGGGAAAGAACCGTGTTTGTCCCCTAAATGGGTACCTACAGCTTCCACCATTTTCCTCTCTGAATATTCACCCTGCCTTTTTTGAATGCAAGTGAAGGTATAAAAGAGATGTGTTGCCTTTCCCATACTGAGCTTTTCCTACCTAGTATTCTGGATTCTCAAAAAGGGAGTAGAGGTTTAGTAGAACATCACGAGCACTGGTGGCTCATGCCTGTAATCCTAGCTACTTAGGAGGCTGGGAATCTGGGAATCATGGTTTAACTCTAGCCCAGGTAGACACTTATCTCCAATTAGCCACCAAAAAGCCAGCACTGGAAGTGTGGCTCGGTTGGTAGAACACCAACCTTGAGCCAAATATCCAAGTGAGAGTTTGAGAACTCTTGAGTTCAAGCCCCCGTACTGATACACACACACAAACAATAAACGAAAATATAATAAAACACTGGTTCCACCCATGACATTTCGATCTGATAGCCTAGGTGGAACTGGGAATGTTTGTTCCGAAAGAGCAGCACTGTAATACAAATACCTACTGCACGTACGGCATTGGTAATCAGCTGCCCAGCCCAGACATGAGGTGCAATCAATTTCCATCACAGGAAGAGCCTGTGGGGAGGCCAGCCGTGACACATCAGTGTCCTGGGTGTATCATATTTGCAGTCTGCACTCTCAATCTCAGCTCTCTGGAGGGACTGGGATGGGTTATTCCAGATTTCAAAGTTGTCTACCTCTAGATTCACCTCTTTAGGCAATGACACTTAAACATTTTTAGCAACTGTGCTTGTGGTTCTTTATAAAACGTACTGTCTATGTCCTGCCTTCTTAAACAGAGTAATGCATGTGTAAACATAACCTTTCTTTGATGTCCTAGGGGTGTATTAGAGACCATAATTAATGTACTGGGCTATATTCAGTGGAGTGCATGGGGAAATGTTCTTATACCAAATGCCCTCCCTGAGGTTCTGTGGTTGTGTGTGTGTGTGTGTGTGTGTGTGTGTGTGTGTGCGCCTGATTTTTAGTTTTTCTAGTTGTGCCTCTTGCTGCTGGATGTCTCTTCTTGCTAGATACAATGAATCTGTGTAAAGCAAGGTTGTCTTCACGTGTGTGTGTGTGTGTATGTGTGTGTGTGTTGGTCGTAGGGCTTGAACTCTGGGCCTGGGCGCCAGCCCTCAGCTCCAGCTCAAGGCCAGTGCTCTACTATGTGAGACACAGCGCCACTTCCAGCCTTTTCTGTTTATGTGGTGCTGAGGAATTGAGCCCAGGGCCTCAAGCACTCTACCACTGAGCCACCTTCCCAGCTCTGTCTTCACTTTTAATGCACATTTATTGAGCATAGAAAATTTAAGCTGTTAAAACTAGATAGACAAAGGAGGGGTAACAATGTTCAACAAGAAATGTACTCATTACCTTACTCATGTAACTGTAACCCCTCTGTACAGCATCTTTATGATTAAAAATAAACTAGATAGAGCAAATCTTGTGATGAACTTCCCACCAACTATGATAGCCTAATGAGGTGAGCCCAACAGTTTTAAGGTACACCAACTATTTTGATTATCCAGGTATTAGGTTACAAATGGACACATGATATAATTTTGACTCATGAGATTCAAAGAGAGAGTTGGTTGATTGATTGATCATAGTAATGAAGGATTGAATGTAGGGCTTTGTACCTGGTAGGCAAGTACCACTCGAGGTACATCCCCTTTTCTTGTTTTTGTTTTTGAGACAGTCTCACTAATGTTGCCTAGGCTATCCTTAAATGATTATCTTCCTCACCCTGGCTTTCCAAGTTGAGATTACATGTGTGTACAACTATGCGCAGCTTGAGGACAGGTTTTTGACTAATTTCTGGGAAAGCTTTTCCTCTCTGGCAACAGAGTCACTGGAAGTCTCTCTCTAGGTAGCTAGACAGAAACAAAAAATGTTGCCCTGTATGCTTTTGGCAGCCAAATTATCAAGAGCTTTCTTGGGAAGAAGCCCATGAGAATGAGAGAATGTAAAGATGTGGAATTTTAGCTGCTACCCAAGGAGCAATGGAGACAATCTAAACTGCAGACTCCATATGTATTATATATATAATGCATATACTATATAGATACTATGTACACTATATGTAGCATATACCATATATAATATATATATTATGTATGTGCACACATACAATATTTTTTGAGTAAGATCTTGCTCTTCCCTCTCCTCCTGGTGGGGTGGTGTGCACCTACTCTTTTGCTTGATCCCGTGGGGGCCAGTGTGGCCTATAATTAATTCTCCTGTTTATGCTTCCCTTATAGCTGGAATGGCAGGTATGTGCTATGGCATCCATCTTTTTATCCTAGCTGGCCTAGAACCATGAGCCTCCTCATCTCAGCCTTTCAAGTAGCTAGAATTATAGGAGTGAGCCACCACACTTGGCTTAAACTGTAGAATTTCTTGAAGCTTGTCTCATAGGATTTATTCTATATGGTTTGGTTTAAGCCACTTTGAATGAAATTGTGTTGTATTTTTGGTTACTTGTCCCTGAAAGCATACAATGGGGAAACAATGGTGTATGGGTGTTCTGTAAAGCCCTAATGCATTTGCTTTGTTCCTCTGAAGTTTGGTGTTGTGTTTTGATCTTGAAGTGGGGCCTGTTTCTTCGTATTTCCCAGGTGAAGAGGGATTTCTCCTCATTTTTTTTTATTCCCTCATACTTTTCATAGCATCTGGCACTCACTGGATGTTCAAAAAACCCCACTGGATATTGACTTGAACTCAGCCATCCACATGTTCACAATTTTGGCTGCTTGTTGCTTTTTATTTTTCAGGTTTATTAGGTAGGATGTTAAGGGCTTATTAATGCTGGATTTTGGTGGTGGGAATGCTAAGGATGAAACCCAGATCCTCCCATGACAGGCAAATGTTCAACCACTGAGCTACAGCCCTAGCTGTTTTGTTTTTGTTCTTTCAGTATACACTATGTGGGAAATGACCTGTGTAACTTGTGAGCAAGGATGGGAGAAGGTAAAAGGGGTGACATTGTCCAAAAATATATACATATATTCATTAGCTAACTTACAAAATGGTAGTCCCTCTGTACAACACCTTAATAATGATAAAATTATTTTTAAAATAATGCTTTAGAGCCACCTAATCCTCATCTCTCTCATCCTCAGAATGTAGGTAGGACTAAGGTCATTGCCATTTTATGGATAAGAAGGCCAAAAGTTATTGGATTTACATGAAGTTGAATTTTATAACAAATTCTTAACAAATTTAATTTTGAAATGCTACCCAATGCACTTTCTTTTGGAATAAATAAACCTGAACTCAAAATGGAGTTTTTTTTTTTAATACTTTTAAAATGAGTGCTTCGATGTCCACTAAGACTAAGAGACATAAATAACTTGTGCTAATCAGCAGCTGTAGGTCAGGGCTGGTCTCAGGGGGTCCCTCTGACTGGAGCTGCCTCTGCCTCCCACTGCGCCCTCCCCATCCTCAGGCTAACGCTCTTCAGGATTCACAGCTTGAGCTTCTCACTTGGCTAATTGGTGCATGTTCTTCCAATCAGGTAGAAGCAGGAGTTTGCCTCTGTCTGTATGCTATTGCAAGCTTTGCAGCTAAAAATGAACTGTGAAACTTGTGGGGTTCTTGCTTTAGATGTGTCCATAGGATGGTTATGCACACAGTGATGTCTGGGACAAGAAACTTGGGAAGATTTTGCTTCCCAGGAAACACATTCTCCTGGCTCTATAAAGAATGTGACAGAAGGCTGGCACCCATGGCTCATGCATGTCATCCTAGCTATTCAGGAGACTGAGATTTTGAGGATCATAATTTGAAACTAACCTGAGCAGGAAAGTCTATGAAACTCTTATCTCTAACTAAGCAGCAAAAATCCAGAAGTGAAGGTATGACTCAAGTGGTAGAGCATTAGCCTCGAATTCAACCCAAATATTAACACAGAGACCATAAACAAACAAACAAACAAAAAAACAAAGGTCAGGCACTGGTGGCTAATACCGGTAATTCTAACTACTCAGGAAGCTAAGATTTAAGAATCATGGTTCAAAGCCAGCCTAGGAAGGAAAGTCACAAGACATTTATCTCCAGTTAACCACCTGAAAACTAGAAGTAGAACTGTGGCTTAAAGTGATAGAGACCTGGCTTTGAGCAAAAAGAACAAGAAAGAAAGAAAGAAAGAAAGAAAGAAAGAAAGAAACACAGGAAGAAAGAAAGAAACACAGGAAGAAAGAAAGGAAGAAAGAAAAAAAAGCAAGCTAGCTCATGGGCAGAGCCCAGGCCCTGAGTTCAAGCCCATGATTGATCACTCCCCATGCCCCCCAAAAAAATAGGAGGGAGAAGGTTCTTGAGAATACAGGGCACTAGATACATTAGATGCATTGAATAGTTAAAACTGAGTTCTGCTTGCATTCCTCCAGTCTGTGTAGTCTGTCCACTGGGTCACAGCCCAGAACTCCAATAGCAATGCTCTCTCATTTCCTGTTGCCTTGATCTCCCCATTGCTCTACCAGCTTAACCCATTTTGTGCTTCCCTGAACTTGGATTTCTCCATCTGTCCCACTCAGGCCTCTCTGTTGAAAGAGATGCATGATCCCACCTAATTTCTATGCCTTTGGTTTTCAAGATGATCTCTCAACTTCAAAACGTGTAGAAATTATTGTATACAACACTTATTTTGACATAATTTCAAAAATGCCATTATGTGTATATTCCTCTCCTGAAGGGTAAGAATTGTTTTATATTGCTTTTATTGGATACATTGCACTGAGCATTCCTATTGTGTAGTGCTTTAAAATTATTGGAAAACTTTATTACCCAACAAATGCCTGAGGAATGCCATCACCACTTCCTTTGTGCTTCACGGATTATCTGGGCTCACTCTTCCTGCCACTAAGCACCTTGGCTGGTTACTCACTTTGAAACTAAGTGCAGGCATGTGTTGTCAGACCAGGGCTTTTAAGGGAATGAATGGTGTAAACTTAGCTTATATTGTCTGAATGCATTCTTCAGTGCATAATAATACATACTGTGTTTTTGGATGCTGGGAATTTTGAAGGGGACAGAAGTGGGCTGCATTAAGTGGGGTTGGTATAGCTGATTATACAGGTAAAAAGGAAAAAGGAAAAATATGCCTGATGGCACATCAGATGATGGATGCAGGGGTTTCCCAATGCAGGGGACAGGTTTATTTTTTCCCAGCCTAAGTAGGGCTGCCATGGCTCTTTGTGAATTTTCTGTTGCTGCTAGTCAAGGTTAAAAACAATGATGGGGGCTGGGAATGGAGACTTTCTTCTTCAAAACCTACCTACGGCTTGGTTCTCCGACTTCTCTCTCCTTTTCCTTATGACATTCCAGTTGCTGCTCAGTCTCTGCAAAAGGAGATTTTGTGTATGAATGTATGTGTGTGAATGTGTGTGTGTGTATGTGTGTGTTTCATTGGAGATAAGAATCTCATGGACTTTTCTGCCTAGCTTTGAACTTTGATCCTCCGATCTCATCCTCCTGAGTAGCTAAGGTAACAAGCCTGAGCCTTCGTTGCTCAGCTTACAAAAGGAAATTCTGAGCTGTGGCCATTCTTTGCTTCCCTCCTTAGTGAGAATGTGGAGGAGCTTGTGTTATTTAAGGTCAGTTGAAATGAGATGAACCTTATGTTCAGACTCACCCAAGAATGCCCTTTCAAGCTTTGGATGTCTAAGTTTATGGCCTTTATTGTGCTTTTCCCTTTTTCTCAGCATCACCTTGATCCCCCTTCCTGCTGCAGCTCAATCTCCTGAGGTTTGAGGGGCTCTTGGATATAGAAACTACCCTGTTGTTCTCAGAAGGTGCACCTTCCACGGCTCAGCTGGCTCATAGTGATACAGTCCTTGCTGAGAGATGCCCAGCCTCCTTCGGATTCAGTGCCAATGTGGACTCTATTCTGCTTCCCACCTCAGATGATTCTCTACTACCACCACGTACACAGATGCCTTCAAGTGTAGAGCTTTCCGGTATTGTAAAAGTTGTCAGCATTAAAATAGAGTCAAGGCCTAACCAAAAAAATTAAATAATAAAATAAATAAATAATAAAATAAAATAAATAATAAATAATAATAAATAAATAATAATAAAAATAAATAATAAAATAAAATAAAATAATAAAATAATAAAGCCAGAAGGCTACTACAAGATCTCATGCTCATATGCTTGATAACAAGGACCATTCCAAAACTGCCAGAACTATAACCTTGCACAAAGGTCACCGCAGTGTTATATAACAAAGACTCCTGCAAGAATGTCTTCCCAGTCACTGTTCATCCTTGGACTGGTGCCACCCTTGTTATTGATCCCAAATACCCTTGAATTTAAACTTTGTGGTCAGGGATTAGTATTTCAAAATAGCTCATGTAACCCTCCCCCATTTTACTTCTGAAAACTTCCCCTTGCCTTAAACTCTTTGAATATGCACAAAATTTCCTATGGCATGCATTTTCCCATTGCAGTGCTTTTCTCGAATAAACTTCATTAATCTTTTGAGCATCTCTATTTGTTAGTGTGACAGTATCAAGGTGACTGGAGCACCTTACCCAAAGTTATTTGGTGGCCAGGAATGCTAAATCCCTGCAGCTCTCTGGGAAGGCCATCCCCAACAAAGTGCCATTGGAACTGGGTGTGGTAGCTTACACCTATAATCCTAGCTACTTGAGAGGCAGAGCTTGGGAGGATCTCTTTTTGAATCCATCTTGGGCAGACATTTCACGAGGCCACATTTTAGTAAAAATCTGGGCTCAAGTGGCGTGGCACATATCTGTCATTCCAGCTGCGGTGAGAAGCATTAATTAGATCACGGTTCAGTCTGGCTGGAGTATGAATGCAAGACCTTATTTAAAAAAATAACAAATGCGAAAAGGCCTAGGTATCCTTGACTTCAAACCTCAGTACTACCAAAAACAGATAAACACAAAAGGTCCACTAGCTTCCTAGTTGAGAAACACCATGGCAGCCCAGGTGGGGTGATCTTGTGGGTGGTGGGCAGTAGGGGACAGGGGGCAGAGTAGGTCTGAGTCTTGGGCTTGAGCTCCTGCACTGCCAGGTGTTCGCTCTGTCTCCATGTCTGTCACATGGAACATAATAGTGGCTCAACCTGGAACCATTCAGAAAGGGTTAGATTTCTTAGTATATGTAGAGCATTTAGGATGAAAGTGCTTGCACAGTGCCTGGCGTGTAAGGGAGTGCTGTAGAGTGTTTGCTATTGTTTTGTTTTGTATGGTCTAATCCTCCCTGAACCTCCAGGGCCATCTCTTTGGCTTCTGGATGAAACTTTTGTCCTGCCTCATGAATGAGTGGGCTCATGGCCAGGGGACTGAGAACCTTGGCTCTAATCCCTGAACCTGAGCATCTGTGTGGGCACCTGGCTTTTCCTTGCTTCCATTCTTAGCCCAGCTTTCTCTCCTGTACTTTCTCTTCTCCACCTGTCTGTCTGTCTGTCTGTCTGTCTTTCTGTCTCGTAGAACCTCTTTTCCACCTTGGTACTCAAAATGCAGTTTTCCAGGCCTTCCTTTGGGATTCTGCTTCAAGACAATGGTGGTAGGGATATGATGCCAAGAGCCTGCATATTACCTGATGCCACAGACCCAGGCATTTGTTCCATGGGTCCTGTCTGGCTGGCTGCTTGTCCTCAAGAAGGGGTTCTTGCTCTTCTCACCCCACAAGGTGGGGGGCATTAGCATGTTAGAGCTTATTACTGTCTGGCTCAGTTACATATGTTTCTTTTTAGAAATCTACTTAAAATTCCATATTTACATTTTCTTGCTGTGGAGGTCATGCCTCAATGGAGAGTCGCTCGTTTGGGGAATGATGGATGATAGAAGGCGAGAGTGGCATTGCCTTTCTCTGGGAAAGTGGTAGAATGGGAAGGGGCCTCCAGGCTGGTGCCAGGGTGTGCGTTTCCAGCACTGACTGTCACCAAGTGTTGTGTGACCTTGGCCGAGTCACTTGCCCTCACTTTTCTGATTTTTAACATGTAGGATTGGACAGGTTATAGAGTTCCCTTTGTGCTCTCAAAGTCTGTAAGTCTGTGAGTCTCTTTAATTGTGCTGACAGCTCTAAAATGGCTAATTAATGAGTTTAGTGGGAACACAATTAAGTGATAATGAAGGCCTCAGAAGTACATCTCCCCACTTCTTGTAATGAGTTGAGCAGATGAGACTTATAGTACGTTTTCACCTAATAGAACCCCTGGGAAGGGGAAACAAAGAGCCACAAGCTCCTACCTGGGGATTGAAGGAGGCCAGGAGTCAGGAACAGCCACACTCAGGGGAAGAGAGGCTGAAGACTGTTCTACAATACAGCTGGCAGGGAAGGCTAATTGCCACGGGCATAGAGGGAATTAGCAGTGCCGAAACAGGGATAAGGTAATCCTGCCTTACATTCATTTCTACCTGCAAAGTCTTGTCCAATGCTCTTACACCTAGAGACACAGATAAACCTTGAACTTTCATCTTGCCTATTTAATGTTGAGAAATGGAGTCTCAGTGCCTGGCCTAAGGTCAAGGAGCTAATAAATGATAGACCGAGATTCAGCTGGGCTTTCTTATTCTAAATTCTGACACCTTTCCAAACTTCTTTTTTTTTTTTTTTTTGGTCGGTCGTGGGGCTTTGAACTCTGGGCCTGGGCACTGTCCCTCAGCTCTTCAGCTCAAGGCGAGCGCTCTACCACTTGAGCTACAGCGCCACTTCCGGTTTTCTGGTGGTTTATTGGAGATAGGAGTCTCACAGTTACTCCTGCCCAGGCTGGCTTTGAACCGCGATCCTCAGATCTCAGGCCTCCTGAGTAGCTAGGATTACAGGCGTGAGCCACCAGCGCCCGGCACCTTTCCAAACTTCTTGCTATCTCCCCAACCTGGCAGGCACCTCTGCTAGTCTCTGAACAGCTGGCTAGAGGTTATGAGGCTTCTTTTGCTCATCATGCTCCAAAACAGGTTTGCAAAGCCACCCTGGATTGTGGCTTTGTGGGATGTTCCCATGAGTGGGGAAGATGAAGTTAATGTTGGGGGTGCTCAATGATGGCACAAAGGGCTCCTAGGGAGGCTCCTATGAAGGGTCTTAGTGTCTTCTTGATGGACCATGAATTTGCTGGTGAGGGCTGGTATGGCCATCATAGCAGTGGTTAGACAATATTTATTGATTGACCTGAGGTTGCATCAGTGGGGTTGTGAGGAAGAGAAAGTTGCCATCCATAGAGGCTGGAGACTCCTGTCCTAGGGAGATAAACAATGGCAGGAACCCAACAAAGAGGAAAACCCAGTTGGCATGGTGTGGGGGAGGGGCAGGGAGCCAATGACTTCTCAAAGCGTCTCAAAGGCAGCTGCCCTTAGCCTGGGCTACAAGGACATAAGGCCTTGACCTTTCCCATCCCAATGAAATGGGGCATAAGCATTATGCAGAGATGCAGCATCTTCTCTGCAGAAGAGGGAGGGGTGGAGGAGGAGCCAGCATTCGTCTGGGTCCTGCCCTAGAAATGTTTCAAGTAATAACATCAGAATTGCTTAAGAAATGCATTACCCCTCTGGGCCTCCTATAGCCTTTGAGGAGGTGGGGGAGAGGCCTGGGAACCATGGCTTCAGGCTCTTCACCTGTATATGGAAGATGGGGGGGGGTAACATGATGTGATCCACAGGCCCTACCTGCTTTTACCTCAGTGGGTCTGGAGTGGATCTTTTTTGTGGGGGAGCAGGAAACACAGAAGTGGTTGAGGAAGGATTTATGGCATCTCAGGGCAGGAGAGGGAGGGATGGAGAGAGAAGAAAGATGGAGAGAAGCTGAAGAGATGTGAGAAGAATGCAGTGAGGAAGTGAGATAATCCCTAGAGTTCGGTGGCCTCCTCTAAGCTTAGCCTAGTTACCTAACAAGGTTGGCCAGCCCCACAGCTGAAAAATGGAGATGGCAACATTTGTGAAGGGCACAAATAAACAAATCAGAGACTGCGAAGTGCCAAAGTCATGGTGTGGAGTTCACAAGGGAATGGGGAAGGCTGAGGCTCCACGGAAGAGAGATCCCTTCTGAAACCTTCTTTTCCTAGGGAGGTGGATAAAGCAGAGGAGGTTGGAATATAGGATAAGTAACCCAAAAGTGGGCTAAAAAAGAAAGAATATTTCCCCCTTGTGACGCTTCTGTGCTCCCTCTGGCTCTCCCTGCGCCCTTACTTCTCAGTTTCTGGGGCCTTCACTTGAGCAAAAACATTTTGTGTGAGTCTGAGGAGGCCGAATGCTTCTCCAGCTTCCTTCCCAGAAAGTCCAAAGCTGGCAAAGGGCAACCTTGGGCTCCGAGTTCTCACAGAACTTCATAATTTCTGCCAACCTGAAAATACTTCAGTGGCTAAGGAGGCTGGTCTGGAGGTGGGGGGTGAGGGGTAGAAGGGGGACATGGTAAAATCTCATAATCTTGAATCAGAAAAAGAAAAGGTGAGAAAATAAAAGGAGAACACATTCCCAAACTAAGAAGATCCCTCTTGTTGCTGTTTGTGCCTGGATCCTCATCTTGGCATGAAGCAAGGCCAAGGTTTGGGAGGCACAGGGCTGGGGTCAGGATGGCCAGCTGCCCCTGGCAGGTTAGATTTATGATTTGGCTGAGCTTAGGGAGAGAGAGAGCCCACAACCATCCAGGGCATGAAAAGCAGCCCGATGTTTCCTAAAGGAGCCTTGGTGCCAAAGACAGGGACATCCATCTGGCCTGGCCATGTAGTACATTTGTCATCCTGGAGCTCAGGGCCTGGCTGACTTCCCTTCTGCCTTCAGAAAGCCGCTGAGGCTAGCACTAATCTTCAGTTGCCCCAACTGTGGGACCAGTAGCCCCAACAGGTGCTCTAAGTGCAGGTGGGAGCTGTCTCTACCACTTACAGACTAGACCTTCCAGCTGGTGCCCATCCAAGCTGGTGTCTGCTTAACTTTTCCTAGGGGATACAATGCCTGGAGACAGAGAGGTAGAGACAGTGAGTATTATGGTTTCCTGCTGGTTTCTGAGGGGCTTCAGAGTTCTTCCAATCTGTCTTCAGAACCACTGAGGGAGACAGAGCCTGTCCAGCTACCAGTGTATCTCTTCCTTCTGATCTCAATGTCAATGGTCTCTGTAAGATTGCATTTGAATGATGGGTTCTGCTGGTGAAGTCTGGTCTCATTTCAGAGATCTGAGAAGGCCAGCGGTCCAACTAGTTGTTGAGAGCTTGGAGACTAGAACCCAAGCCTCTTGACTATTCTATGATCTTTCCATGACAGTGGGGTGCTTCTTTTGAGGTGCTGGTCTGAGCTCTCATGGGCAACCCCACTGCTGTATCTAAGACACGTACTGGGCTGCTTCAGGTTTACCTCTGCTGGAGAGGGTTTCAGAACATAATCACGTGTGGCCCAGGCAAGCCTCTGTGGTCACCCATAATTATAGCTTCCTCTACCCAGAGCCTGTCTCCAGGCCCAAGCCTTTGGCTGTGGTCACCCTGTCATTCTTAGGGCTGTTGATGGTTACAGAGGAATTTCTGGCAGAACACAGACCATTGCCCTGCCTCTCCTTTTGGTCTCTGGAGAAAGCTGGCCTTCTATTGAGGCCTTAGTCTGTTCATTTTTTGCTTCTGATTATTGAGATTGATTCAGCTACCATCTGCCTGTAGTTCCTGGATTCTGTTCCAGAAACCCCAGACTAATGCATCTCCAGACAAGGGGCTCTTTCTATCTCCAGTGCTCTGTGCCATTGGTCCTCTTAACCAGTGTAGTTTGGCCTGCTCTGTTTTGTGTTCTGCCTCCTTACTTTTCCATCAGGTTGCCCCTTCAGCCTCTCCTCTCTAGATTTGCCCCTTTAGGCTTGATCCTCTCTAAATACCCTCTCAGCTTCTTAGGGCCAAGTCCTTTTGTTTCTCTGAACACTGTACTGCAGCTCTCCTTCCCAGGGTAGTATCCTCTGTGTACGGATGCCTTAGGATTCCATAAGAGAAAGGAAGGTTCCAGCATTTTCTGAGGCCAAGATGATGGGCAGCAACTTGCCTATTGTATAACATTTGATTCTCATGACAGTCCCTTGCAAGGTAGATATTTTCTTTCTTTTTTTTTTTAATTGTGAAAATACCGTACAGAGGGGTTACAATTACATGGGCAAGGTTATGAGTACATTTCTTATCAAGCATTGTTGCCTCCTCCTTTGTTTCCTCTTCCCATCCCTTCCCATCCCTCCTCCCTCCCCCAGCCAAAGTTGCAAATTCATTTTTCGACATAACAACTTGTACATCTCATTATTGCAATGGGTCCACCTGTATCCCTATTTAAACGATTTGTTTTTGCCCTTCCCCTGCACAAATTATACCAACATCAAATACAATGAAAGCAGGGGTTATACTGTGGGGGAGGGGCATACAAAGCAACAAAGAAATCATCTTATAAATACGTTAGAAACAGTCAAAGAAAGAAAAAAAACATTTGAATCCTTATCTTGGGGTTCATTTCACCTAACATCAACTTATCTGACCTTTTTATCTGACCTTTTATCTGACCACTTTTTAAATGAAAAATTAAAAAAAAAACCTGATTGGAGAGATGTAGCAGCTTCTTCAAGGTCCTGCCCTACTAAATTTCTAGTGCTGGGTCTCCCTAACCCCTGCGCCTAGGCTCCCCACAATTTGGAGCTGCCTGGGCTTATGAATGGTCAAGGTCATAATCCTTAGACCAGGAGAGGAACAGCATGCTCCAACACTAAGTACCTCACCCTAGTTATCTTTTTTCTGTCCTTTGTCTCCACGAATCCATCAACACAAACTGAACATGGCTGGGAAATGTAAGAAAGAGAGGTGGGGACCCTGCTGGCAAAAAAAAAAGAAAAGAAAAAAAAAAGTCTAGTCCCTTGAGGAAGCAAGCCATAATGGTTTCCAAAGAAGGAAGGAAACAGAGCCACAGGTGTTCAGGCCTTATCCATGGTTGCCAGTATATAAACTAGAGAAGAGATGTTCAGGGTATGGGATCCCTCCACGTGCTGCGCCCCCTCCCCAGGCCTGTCTCCCTCACCATGAGTTGTGCAGGAGACTGCAGCTGCAGCTCACTGTTGTTTTGGGGGTCTGGGACAGCATGGAGACAGAATGGTGGAAGGTGTTTACAGGGCATGCTGATGATGATGAGCATGGTTTACTGCTTTTCCTTCCTAATCCAGGACCTTGGGCAGGGTGAGAAAAGGGAGCAGGGACAGAGATGCTTCGGGGATCTCCGTCTTTTAAAGAATTGGTACAGGAACAGAGAGGCGGGAAGGATAATGACCAAAATGGAAGCAGGAAAGGGACCTAGGCTGGAACAAGGAAGAGACTATGCTGCTGACTTTTGTATAAAATGCTACTTCTTCCAAAGTTGCTCAGCAGAGGAAGCCGACTGGTGACAGCAGCAGCCATGGGGGAGGCCGGAGCAAAGGTGGGGGGGCATTACCACCTTCCAGGCCAGCTGGCAGGCTGGGTAGAGACAGAGGGACAAGGAAGAAGGAATAGTATCTTCTGCCTGTTCTGGAATCTCTGTGTCTCTCACTTCCAGGCTCAAAACCCAGGAGAGATCCCAATGCCACTGGCTCATACCTGTAATCTTAGCTACTTGGGAGGCTGAGTTCTGTGGATCTTGGTTTGAAGACAGCTTGGGCAGGAAAGTCCATGAGACTTTTATTTTCAAGTAAGACTTTTATTTTAAGTAAGTGGAGCTGTGACTCAAGTGATAGAGCACTAGTGCTGAGCACAAAAGCTCAGTCTGCGCAGATCTTGAGGTCAAATCCCAAGACTGAGACAACAAACAAACCAAACCAGGAGAGAGGGACAGGCATCTGGCAAAATGCATATACACCGCTTCTCAGCCTCCTCTCAAGCATGCACATACACATGCTTGTACATAATCTCTCTCTCTTCCAGGTCCTGTTCTCTCTTCCCCCTTTGCACCCCTGCTTCCTAGTTCAACTAACGTTGGTATATCCCTGGGTTGTAACATTCCACTCCATGAGGATAAATCATCTTAGATCATGCCTTTGAGGAGAAGAACCCAGACAGTGGTGGGTAGCTAGGGCTTGGCCAGCTGGGAGGACACCCCGAACCCCCACCCGGCATTGGTGATTAGTGTGTCACTGCTGGTGCTGTGAGCTGTTAGCAATGTTTTTGTTTGGTGCCAAGGAGGGAGGCTGGGCAGTGCAAGGGACAATCGGAGCTGCTCAGGGCTAGCTGTGTCCTGCTTTCCTGTAGCTGGACCTAGCTGCTGGGAGCCACCAGGCAGGAGGGAGGTATTTTCTTGCTGACCTCACCTGAGTGCAGCAGCCTGAATTGATTTTACAAGGAAACATTTTTTTCCTCTAGGAGCAGTCACAGCTTTCCTGGCTCCCCTGAGCCAAGACACACTGGCAGGCATTTAACTCTTGTTCCCTTACCTGCTCCTTTTAGGAACTTATGAGTATATGGGCCTGTGGCCCTAATCTGAGCTCTCTTACATTGGGAGCTGGTGGGCACTCAGGCTGAGGGTGCTGGCTGGCCCAGGCTGCTTGCCCTGCCTGCGGTCTCATTTCCCTGCTTGGAGTATGAGCTGCTCACAGAGAGTACAAAAGACCCTCTCAATGTTTGCTGGTTATGGCCAAGTAAGTTACAGTGGTCCAGCTCTAGGCGTTATTTGTAGAGCCTGAAGGTAGCTTGGTCTTACCTTCCCCCGCTGTTGGGGGTGGGGGTGGGGAACAGGTGGTGGTACCTAAGGGAGAAGGGTCAGCATGGGAGGAGGAGGTAAGATGTTGGGGAATGAAGGCTGTATTTTTCTCAGGATATGGGGCAAACTTCTTTCATTGCTCTCCTCTCCTGGCTGTGTGTCTAAGAGTGCATGGAGGATGGTGGCTCTGACATTCCCTGTACTCACAGGCTTGGGAACCAAAGTGTACCCTTACCATCAATCAAAAGCCTGTTCGATGAAAGGATGGATGGGCAGAGGGAGATTTGCTTCTTTCTTTTCTTTTCTTTTCTGGCTGTGGGGATACTCTCCATCCTTTTACCCTGTCACCACCCTGGAGCCATTGAGAAGGATCTGCATCCCTTCTGTTTATTCCTTTGGAAACCCTGACTTCTAGGACACTGAGCTTCTAGCAGGTCAGGTTGCTACTGCCAAGAATAGGCATTGGAACATCTTTTCAAAAGGTTTCACCTGGAATCTGTATAAATGATACAAAAAAAGGAGGCTGGAGATGGGGGCCTGTGCCTTGGGACTCAAAAACCTTCTGTTATAGTCTTGTCGCCTACCACCCATCTCCACCCTCATCCTTGGTGGCTATGATTGTTTTCAGGTTAGGTTGCTTCAGGAGTTTGTGAAGTTGTAAATGAAGTTTTGCTCCCTATAATCCTGTACAGGCTCTCAATTTTTTCCCTTTGTGGGGAACTTATCTTTCTAGCTTCCCCTGTGTACCTTTGCTCAGATTTTCTCAGTTCTTCATGATTGTATGGTCCTTGCTTATATCTCTGTAAGTTTCATATGATGAGTGTGTTTGGACAAGATAAATGAAGTCAGACTAGGGAACATCTTTCTGGAAGATTGGGAGGTGTTTACTCTGAGTATACCATGGCACCTTTATCCTGCTATTTCCCAATCCTTTTGGGCTTGTCTAAAATTTAAAACAAGGCCTGGGAATGTGGCTTAGTGGTAGAGTACTTGCCTAGCATACACGAGGCCCTGGGTTTGATTCTTTAGTAACATGTAAACAAAACAAGTAAAATTATATTAAAAAAATTAAAAACATAAAATCCTAAGTAAGTGTAGAAGCCTGTGATTCTGACTTGTTCAAGAGTTCTTTACTTTCCAGGCCCCAGTATTTCAGGTCTGTAATCCTAGCTACTCAGGAGGCTAAGATCTAAGGATCATGGTTCAAAGCCAGCCTAAGCAGGAAATTCTGTGACACTCCAATTAACCACCAAAAAAATGGAAGTGGTTCTGCTATGGCTCAAAGTGGTAGAACATTAGGCTTGAGCAAAAGACCACAGGTACAGCAGCCAGGCCCTGAGTTCAAGCCTCACAATCGACCAAAAAAAAAAAAAGAAAAAAAAAAAAAAGAATTCTGCTCTTGCAACCCAGGAGCACTGTAATCTGGGCTATATAGTTCTTAGTGAAGACTGGCCTGTGTCTTGTGGGGTGTGTAACAACATCCCTAGTCTCTACCTACTTGATACCTATTTGTGAATACCCCAAATGCCTCCAAACATGACTTAAAACTCTATGGTCACTTGACAAAATTACCTCTGCTTCATTCTCTCCTGGACCCGTAGGTGGCCTTGAACTTCATGACATAGTCTAGCTGGACCAGATGAAGCAGAGCTGTCTGTGCAGACATTTAGACTCCAGGCTGGTGTGATCTCACTCAGTCTAGGCTGAAGAGTTACTTCTAATCCTCCTTGTCACCCCCCCCCCCAACCTCCAGACTTCCCTGTGGCAATGTGGTAGAAAGGCTTAATGTGCTGGTTAGGGTTCTCCATCTGTGCAGTGTGAAGTCTGAGAAGGAAAATCTTACTGCTGGCTACTGCTGTTGCCTCCCAACAGTTTCCAAAAGCCAGTCATCAAAGCCAGGCAGGGCCCAGCATTGGAGCAGGTGTGAGGATGTACTCACACAAGTACTTGCTTACCTGCATGTGGGGGTGATCCTTGCCTGGGGAGCTTGCTGAGTGAGCCTGTTATGTACAATATAAGCCTATCAAGAGGATTGTGTGCCTCGCTTGAATTGTTTTATCCTTCCAGGCAAAATACTTCTGAGAACGAGTAGTCAAGGGACAAAGCAGCCGCTGTGTTTACTGTGAATCAGAACCCATGTATGTTCACTATGGGCTTGATCCTCATTGGTCCAGAAGGGCTCTGTCAGGGTAATGTTCCAGGACCTGTGATCTATGATGTGCATTGGGGACAGTGGTGTGTGTGTATGTGGGGGGTATGTGTATGTACACACATATCACACACATATTACAGCACCCTTAGGTCCTTCTTTTATCTGACAGTGCGTTTTGGGGAACAGATAGAGATGACAGCTCAGGAATGTCCTTCCATCCCTTGAGAAGGTGCCACACATTTTTTATGCTTCCCATCTACCTTGCTAAAACTTATCTGCATAGTTGTCAGGTCAACTCCCTACTCTTTTAGCAGAGAAGGACTGATAGGCAGTCCCATGTGGCAGAAAAATGATGGTCAAATTCTGATTTGTGGAATGAAGCTGAGAGGTGCTTCAGGTGTCACAAAGCAACAAATCATCTGCTAATCAGCCTGCTGGGCTTTGAGGTGCCATGTATGATCCATTTATGGAAGATTTTATCTCAACTATGATGCCTGATTCTGTCTAGTAAGTTTTTAGTCCCTAAACTTACAGTATGTAAGGAACAGGAGGCTGACAGTGCTGCCTGGGGTCTAGCGGCACTGCACACAACTCTTGGGGCTCAGAGTCTACATGGCCTGTGCCTACCTGCACAAAATCTGTTTTTCCCAGCAATTACTTGGGAGCCTCTGCCCTTCTCCACTTTTTCTGGCCTTTTACTCCCTCAAGGAGCAGGCTTTTCTGGAAAGGCTTGATGAAGTTAAGAGTAGAGGAGATAAATCTTGTGAGATGGGCAGCTTTCTAGCCCTTAGGGCAAGAATGCTCTGAGGTTTGCAGATTCAGGGCCCGGGGACCCAGGTGGGCTCTATCAGCTGTGTGTTCTGTTTTGAGCTGATCTGTGTGACCAGAAACCCCCCCTGGAGTCCTGATAGGCCAGTTCAGGGTTAGTTCACCAGGGCTAGGTCCTACTCCAGGAGACTACTTGTGCAGTCACTGGGCCACTCAGCATGTGGGCCTTTCCTCCCATAGCAGCCTGGGTAACCTCAGTAGAATGAATCCTCAACTCACTGGCAGGGCTGGGGTGCATGTGTGCGTGCGTGCGTGCATGCGTGTGTGTGTGTGTGTGTGTGTGTGTGTGTATATTGTGGCGGCTGGAAAACAGCAGGGCCTCTGAGCCTCTCACCTGGATCAGAATAGGACTGAGACTGATGGATAGTGGGGTGGGCCAGAGTTGCTTCTGACTAAGGGATATTAAATCCAGTCCCCCAGAGTAGAAGTGTTGACTCTCTCAGAACTTGTGCTAGTTAGATGCAAAAGGATGTTTTCCCTGAGGAGAACAGGGAGAGTGCAGTGGAAAGAGCATCTTGGAGCCCAGGGGCTGCTTCCCATGCTGTGCCCAGGCTGGAAGTTTATGCAGGTGTGATTCTTCTTGGAAGGGATCTTCAGCTGGGCCTGCTTCCTGGGAGCAGGGGACTGTCATTCATTCTGCACTCATTTCTTCATGTAACATATACCAGTCCTGCTGAATGATGGCACCTCCAGCGTTCTCATGTCCACAGTTCCTTTAAAGGGGTCTGAGTGAGGCATGCTGGCCCTCACACAGCCTGGGAGCCTAGGTGAGTTGGTTTTCTGGCTCTTCTCCCAACCCTTGGGGACATAGAGTCCCCATCTTAAGATCTTCACAAGATAACAGATGTTGGGTCTGGTCACAGCAGGAAGCCATGGACTGCTCCCAAACTGCTCAGCCCTAGAGGGATGTGTGAAACTCTTCTACTCCTCTCCCATCCCTGGAGACTCCACTGGCAGGCGGTTCCCTGATGCCTTCAGTTCTCCATTCTGGGTTAGTTACATCCCATAATTTGTTTGTTCCATTCTTCTTCCTGCAGCAGCCTACCTGCCCAACTTGGGTCTTGATCACTTTTTCCTCAGTTTCCCTTGGGATCCTTCAGTGGGATCCAGGTGGCTGGTATTCCCATGAACCCTACCGTGACATATACAGGGGCCATTTGGCTTTAGCTCTCTAGGGTTTATTCCTCTTTAGGCCTTATCTCCACAGTAGGGTTAGAGCTGGCAGCCACACTTTCACCTGGGCCAGGACCATCAAAGCCCAATTACTTCAGATTTCTTATCCATAAAATGGGGTTTCTGGGACAGTCTCACATGGAGGTCCAGCAGAATCAGCATCTTTAAGAACTTGTTAAAAATGCAGAGTCTCAAAGCCATGTGCTAGATTACAGTGCCAGAAACTCTGGGGACAGGGCTTAGCCAGAAGTCATGCCAGGTGTCCCCTGGGTGATGTGATGTCACGCTGGTGTGAGGGCAGCTGCCTTAGCTCATCTCTGGACGATCCACATCTCATTGTTTTCCAGCTACAGCGACTGGTGATGTGCAAAAACCCAGTAATCCTGTTCTGGAGAATTGCCAGTTATGTTGGAGGCAACATCATATTTTGAGGGGCAGATGAAGTGAGAGCGAAAGGGTGGGCAAATGCAGTCACATAAGTGAAAATGGAACTGTTAATGAGATGGGTGGGGTTGGGAGAATTGGGGGGAATGATGGTAGGGGTAACATGGATCAGGATGCATTGTACTCCATAAATTGATAGGCTTATACAACTATTTAAAGATAATAAAAAAGTTAAAATGTTTCTTAAAAATTACCTCTCCTCTCTCCTTCCTCTCCCCTATCTTCCTCTGAACTTCCCCTCCCCTCCCCTTGCCTCTCCTCTCTTCTTCCTCTCCTGTCTGTCTCTTTCCCTTCCCTCCCCTCCCCCTCTCCCCCCCTTTTCCTTCCATTCTCTCCTCAGGCCCCTCCTTCCCCCTCTCCTTCGTGTAGCCACTGGCTTTTCCAGAAAGGAGTGGAGATAGTTTATGTCCCCGTTAATTCCAGCGGCCCACTCCTCCCCTTTGCCAGAGGAGGCTGCACAAGTGGCCGAACACTCCTGTGAGCAAGCAGTTCAGGGTGCCCAGGGCGCAACAGGGCTGCCTGAGAATGGCTGTGACTCCCAGGATGCTGCAGCAGCCCAGGCGGGCAGCGTAAACACTCCTGCCCTTTCAGTGTCTCTGGTGAGCGCAGCGCAGTGACTCTCCTGCTGCCAATCCCCAGACTCGAAGAATGCCCTAAACATCTCTCTCCTGCTGCTGGCATTTAGCCCATCGCTGTGTTAATTCAACCAATACTAATAACCAGTTTGCAGGAAGAGGACCTCTAACAGACCCTTAAATCCTACTGGCTTGGGGTGATGATAACAGGCTAAGAATGCTGTCTGGCCACCTGCAGCCAAACAAATACTGTATGTAAAAACCCATGCTGGCTGGATTCTGAAAAGCCACCAGAGGAAACAGAACCTTTGTCCCTGCCCTCTAAACTTGCCTTCAGAAGAAGGGACAGGGCTGTGGACTTGAATGTTTGGAAAGTCTTCCTCTCTTCCTACCCCGCCACCCCCTGCCAGCTGACCTTTGCCCTCTCTCAAGCCCTTCTGCATAGATGGTAGGCATCAGTTTCCTGGAGGTCCTCAAACCCCAGCCCATCTGGCTCTGTTGGGCTGAGCTCCACATCTCCTTTTCAGCTGGTTCTGTGAGGGCTCGGCCCCAGCTGAGACCTCTCTCGGCCTTTCTATGGTCTCCAAGGAGCCTGCAAGCAATGTAGCCTGAGAAAACAGCCTCTCTGCCCTTCCCCCACCTGCTCTTCTACTTGCCCACGTTCCCCACCCACTCAGCTCCCCCAGGCCTGGCCTGCCTCTCACTGCCCTCCCAAACTCATGTTTTATGCAGGAACATCCCCATTCTCACAGAAAGTGCAGCAAAGTTTGGGAAAGAATTTCAAATCTCTTCTGAAGAGGGTGGAGCGAATGCAGGGTTATAGGGTTAACCTTAGCTGAGAGCTTTTCCTGGCTGAGTGGATGTCCCTGCTGTGTGTGTGTGTGTGTGTGTGTGTGTGTGTGTGTGGACACACTCTCACACCCACACACTTCTGGAAACCATCTAATCTCCAGGATCCATCTTGTCTGTACTGGTGCTCCTTTCTGGGAGCACCAGAAGGGACTTCTCATAGATTTAAACATTTTTCAGAAGTTTGGGAAGCATAGGGTAAAGAGACTAACGGATTTTTCAAACATTAGAAGAAAAACGAGACTGAACAAGATTTTGATTTAGGAGATTTTCACAAGTTCTCCATGTCTTTGTATTTAGAAGCATAAAAATGGTTGTATAGAATTTATTTTTTAAAATAAAATGATACCCATTGGGCTTGTTACAGTTTGTTCTGCTAATAATTCCATGGTTCCTGTTATAAAGGCACCTGTCCTGAGAAGCTTGGCAATTCCCTCTTGTCTGCCAGTTTATAAAATGTAGTAGTCAAAATCTCCAATAGAAGAATCCATCGACAACACACTCAGAGTAAGACAAAAGGCAGTATTATGCTTACAGGACTTGGTGAGGAGAACAGTAAAAGCACTTATTGTCAGAAGAGGAATTGTGGGAAGAAAGGAGAGGGAAACCTTTAAATCTCATTGAATACACTTTGCGTCATAGAATTTTTATCTAATCAGACTCATATTCTCTTAGCCCTCACCTTGAATCATTTTTGATTCTCCTAACACTTCATTTTTATCCTCTTCCCTTGTCCAGGGAACTGAAGATTTGCCTAAATCCAGACAAGCTTCTCTCTCTTTTCTCATGTTAATTTATTCCTTGATTTGTACCATGATTTCCCCAAATATGGCCCCATGTGTTTTACATGCAGTGAGAGACTGGGGAGGCAATTTGGAGCTATTTTGTTGTGTGGCTATCATGTTGGGGAGGGACATGCTTGGGAGACCCAGTTTTTTCTAGGCCTATACTACTATCTGCAGCATTGAATGAGTGGATAATTGGGGGTTTGGGTTCTGGGAAGAGATCTATCAAATTTTGTGGCTAATCTCTTCTTACCTTTCTAGGGTTACATCCCAACTTCAGAGGCAAGTATTTTCATTTCGCAGTGACTTGAATTGCTCAAGACAAAATGTTTCATTAAACGAATCCATTTTACTTTTCTCTATAGTTATAAGTAAAAGTGTACTTGAATTCCCAGGAACAATTGATTTTTCTGTAGGTCACTTAAAAAAGAATGTCAAATAAGTGGCATCCTCATATATGCAGATAGGAAGACTTATGTAGCCTGTCTAACTTAGTATCTTTATAATATAATTTTTAGAAATGAGTTGGGAACATGAAAACACAGTATCCTAAAAAGCATTTTATTCATTCTAGAAAGTTTTTGAATCTGTAAATGTATTCAATAATCATATATTTCAAAAAAAATCTTTGGGATCAAATAGAAGAGGAAATTATTTTTTTTTCTCTATGTGTTTTTCCTGGGCCTTCACATTTGCAGTCTTGTCTCTGGAGAATCTTGTGTTGGACAAATTTAGAATGAAATCTGCTTTCCTCTTTCCTCCACTGTAGCTTCCTTTGTCATTATTCTTAAAGGAGAAAACATTTGTGATGTGCTCGGAATTCCACCATGGGTTTCTATTGGAGCAGAGGAGCTGGGAGCTTCATAGAACCCAAAAGATATGAGCCCAAGCTGAAGACCACAGACAGACACAGGAGATATAGGCAGGTTGGCATCCTGACTGAAAAGTGACAATAAGGGAGGAGTTTAGTGACAGACCCAGACACCCTTATAGCATCTTTCCAGGTTCTTCCATTGGCTGTGGGGTGAGGAGGTTAGGCAGATGGGGGAGGGTCTACCCTGGGCCATTGGACTGTATATGAAGCTTTCAGCCCAGGAGAATGACAAGGACTACTTGGGAGAGGGAGCAAAGGAGGAGAAGAGATGTTGGCTGGAGAATTATGGACAAACCTTCTGTGCCATAAGAGTGAGGAGGGTCTCTTTTAGTCTTGCTGGTTATCTAGCACTCTGAACAGCAAGATGGATTGTGTGGCCGGTGGACTCATTTCCTATCAAACCCAAACTGGAGATGACCTGCCCTCACTTCTCATTCCTTCCTCTTTTTCCTACCACTCCCTTTTTTGGCTTCCACAGCAGTGGGAATGGAGAGAGCCAAGAGTTCCCCACTTACTGAACATTTACTAAGTGCTCAGGCTGAGGGGATAGGGACTGGCCAACAGGTCCTACATTTTTGGTCAATATCAGTAGCTTTCAAGCCTTTAGGCCTAGATGAGGAGGCCTGCAAGACCCCTTTCTCACCACAGTGCTACATTACCAATAAGAGGTATCCTCAGGCTGAATTTGGTTGCCGAACAGATATTCCTTTGTAAGCCAGACAACATCGTCATACAATCTGTTCTGGAAGCTTTCAGAAGCCCCAGATTTCTGTCCTTTCACATTTCTGACAGTACCTGTCCTGAAAGGCTCCCTTGAGACAGGGCCACACTAACCAGGAGGCCCTAAAGGAGCCAGGGTTGTTCATCTCAAAGAAGAGCTTTAGAGGTAGTGGGACATTAGCACAGCTAACTGGTGATTATTATTTTTAATAACCAGATTTATCTTTTCTTTTAGTTTTTAATTTTTTAAATATTATCAAGATAGAAATAGAAAAATAGAGATATTTTTTATCGGATATAGAAAGCCACCCATTGTTCCAGTAATGGGTTATGAGAAGGTTAGACTGCAGTTGGAGCCAACTCTGACCATCAGTTCTAGAAGGTTCTCTGTAGTTTTATCCTAATCCCCCTCAAGGTTGCTTGACTCCCTTGTGTGTCCTGATAGTTTATTATACAGAGGAGGCAGGGCTTCAGCTCCTAGAGCTCAGCAACCCCCAGTGCATCACACCTGCAGCAGAAAAGATTTAAGTGAGACTATAAAAAGAATTTCGGGGATTTTTAGGAAACTAGAAATCAGTAACATGGAGACAGAAATAAAAAGCAAAAGGAAACAACCATATCCTTGAGTTGACTTAGATGTGGCTTTGGTTGGAGTCAGGAAAAAAAAGGAGGTCCCTTAAAAGATCGCCCAGAGTTAGGGGAATGTCCTCAAAACATGACACTTGGCTGGGTAGCTGAGGGGAGGTAGCCGAGTCTGTGATTGTGGGTAAGGCCTGTGGTCACTTCATCCTGCAGCAGCCCTGCCTGGCTAGCCTTGGTCAGCCTGGTGCCTATCACCCCTCCTTCTGCAATCAGAGGCACACTCTCACTACCGAAGCCTTTAATCCTGTCTGAGCTGCTCAGAGAGCAATTCTCGAAAGAGAGAATGACCGGCTGGTGGACAGGCCTGGGATCTGAGCCCACCCCATTCCCGGGTGACCAGGGCAGCCGAACAAACACACTCTGGCCCCAGGCCCAAGGGACACCAGGCAAGGTGCCTGGAGGAAATGGGGCAGTGGAATAAGAGGAAAGTGAATGGTTTCTCTGCCTTCCCCATTCAGTGTGTGGTTTCCATGGGGCTCCAAGTGTATTTACAGGCAGCAGACCTGGGGGAGGGGGAGGGGTGATGGAGGGGGGCGGACTCCTGGGGACCTGGTCTGCAAGGCTGCAGTGACAAGAAAGGGAAGGCTGGACAGGGGAGGAGGAGGGCTGGGGCACTTGAAAAAGCCAAATAAAAAGTTGGCCGTTGAATGCTTTTTGCCAACCATAGTCAATTCTTAATTACCCTCGTAATGGGTGGGAGCAGTGGCAGGAATGATTCAAAGCAGCAAATAATCCCAAACCATTTAAATGACATGATTTTTAAAAGAGAAGGAGATTTCCCTTCCTAATGATGTCTGGCTCAGGCTGATGTTAAATGAGGGAAGTATTAACAGCGAGCTCCCCAGGGATCAAGGCTTATTTAACATGTTTATAAATTATTTAGGGTTCACATTTCCTCATTTTGTGAACGGGTGCTGGGAGGGGGCTGGTAGTCCTCCAGGAGGTGAGGAATCCCATTTTTTTTCCAAGGGACTATGTGCTCATGAAGAAAATCCTAGTGTGGGCTGTGTAGGAGATGGGTGAGATCAGACTAACCAGCTGCTGTTCCTGGGGGAAAGACACACCTGCCCCCAGCTCTATGGCTTAAAAAAAAGGATGCAGATCTCTGTTCTTGAGCTTTATGAAGCTCCCGGCCCCTCCAATCCATGTAGTGTACCTAAGGCCCTAGCAGTAGTGGCCCAGACTCCCCCCATCCCCTTCATCTCTCCAGCTGTGCCCCTGACAAGAGGAACAGTCTGCAGGGGCTGGTGACCTGCCAGAGGCTCCATGGCTGATACAAAACACTTGGAAGTATACCCAGGGTTCCAACTCAAGTGTCTCCATCCATCCATCTCACACTGGATCCTGGCTGACCTCCAAACTCAAAACCTGCTCTCTTGCCTGTTTCTAGAATATGACCCCCTGCTGCTCCTTCTACCCATGGTCAGGATTCTGTGGGTCTCTAGTTCTCTCTCCTGAGAGGAGCCTGTTCTGCTTTCCAAAGTGCTCTCTGTCTGCTCAGAACACCAGTGGCTGTGTGCCTCATTGGCTCAAAGACGCTCTCCTTGTATGACAGCCCTGATGTTCCCGTCTCATTTTACCCAGATGCCTTCAGGAACTTTTTCCAGAACCTTCAACTCTGATTGCAGAGAGAAAAATTGCAAGTTCATAAGTTAGATCTTCATCTCAGAGTCTAGTTGTGCCCTTGGGGATGTGGTAACCTTATTTCCCATTAGGGTTCTCAGTTATTGGTTTTCCCAGGAATGTGTCATGTGTAGTCTGGTTGCATGTGAGCCATGGTTGGGTAAAAGTCTTTCCCCTGTGGCCCCTGAGACTGCATCTTCCCACACAGTGGTGCTAGTCCCCTCCCTCAGCATCTCCTGTTGTCCCAATTTGACAAGGCCTCCAAGGGGCCTGAGACTTGCATTGTGACCAGGCAGAACTGCTCCTAAAGGCAGAGAAAACAGCTCCATGGGCTCCATGGAGCTCATGTGGAAAGCCATGCAAGCTCATGTGCCTGTACACATGTTGACCTTTATGAGCCAAGTATGTGCCACATTTACAGTGCCACTTGTCCAATCCTTCCTCACCTTGTCCTCAAGTGGTAGCTGGTGACATGCCTTAAGAAGTAATCTGGTAAGATGGGCACCAGTGGCCTCTAATAGTAGCTACTCAGGATAATAATTCAAAGCCACCTCAGACAGGAAAGTCCATGAGACTCTTATCTCCAGTTAACCAGTAAAAAGCCAGGAGTGGAGGTGTGGCTCAGGTGGTAGAGTATTAGTGAAAAAGGTAAGAGACAGCACCCAGGTCCTGAGATCACCAAGCCCTAGTAAGAGCAAACATAAAAATATTGCCACTAGTAATTTAGTGACACATACAACAAAATGGACGGGACTTGAAGATATAATGTAAGTGAAGTAAGTGTTATGAAAGTGCCCATCCTGTACTATCTCACTTACATGAGGTACCTAGATGAATCAGATTCATAGAGACAGAAATAGAGCACATATTCTTAGGAGCCAGAGGGAGGGGTTATTGTTCTGAAGGTATCAAGGAAAATGAAAAAGATTTTGCTAGGTGCCATAAGCTCATACTTGTAATCCTAGCTACTCAGGAGGCTGAGATCTGAGGATCACGGTTCAAAGCCAGCCCAGGTAAGAAAGTCTGGAAGACTCTTTATCTCCCATAAACCACTAGAAAACTGGAAGTGTTGCTGTGGCTTAAGTGGTAGAGGGCTTGCCTTGAGCTGAAGAGCGCAGGGACAGTGCCCAGGCCCAGAGTTCAAGCCCCACGACCGACCAAAAAAAGAAAGAAAGAAAAGAGAAAAAGTTCTAGGGATGGATGGCGGTGGCAGCATAATACTGTGAATGTGTTTAATGTCACTGAACTGTGCACTGAAAAGACAGTGAAAATGGCCAACTTTATGTTGTGTGCATTTCACCACAATGTAAATAATAACAATTGTGCTTCCTCTGGAAGAGAGCAGCTCACTAGTATGATGACTTTGGTGTTGGCACTCCAGGGAGAGAGGATCGAGGTTACCTCCCTCCTGCTTAGATCCTGAATATATGCAGGACCACACATTTAGGAAAAAACAAGGTCACAGTTACAATTGGGAATTAGGAATGCATCGACATAATGGCAAATTCAAGGAGCTGTTGGAAATGTTTATTTAAAGGCTTTAGCCCCATGTGCTGCTTTGGAGAAAGACCAGGTAGCTTGATGTTGAGACGGTGTTAGAAAAAACATGGCAGCTGTCACTGGGCCTCAAGCCTGTACTTCCTTCTTTAAGCAATTGTCTTGTCTGCAGTGAGAAGGAAAATATACTGGGATTCTAGGCAGGAAGGAAACGTTAATGGGACATCCCAGCTATGAATCCCGCTGCCCCTGATGAGGCTGTGGCTGAATGCCATGTGGCTTTGATCTCCAAGTGCCCGGAATCAGAACAAGAGAGAGAGGGCAGCCCTGGAAGCAGGCAAAAGGCAGTGTTAGCACAATGAGAGTAAGTGCTATTTACACAGCAGGTAGTCAACGTATATGGAACTTGGAACTCCCCCCGGAGGTGGCATAAGCTAAATATAGGAATAGATTCAGGATTCAGGGTGGGTGTGGAAATGTTCATAGCTGGCAGTCCATAATGGGTGGGCAGGGGATGCAGCTGGTATCTAAGGTCCGAATCATGTGGAGTGGTATCGATTCCTGGAGATGTCCTTGGATGCATATGAGGTGGGGATTCTGATACTTCTCTTTGGGGGATCTTTTTGTGTTCACTTTATCCTTAGAGCGGTGGGTATCTCTGCTTATCCCTTCTTCAGAGATCTGGGGATTTGGATTTTCCCTGCCCCCACCACCCTATTTTATTCCATTGTTTGTCTTCCAAATTATGAAGCCTCAATTCTCTATCTTTACATATTAATTTTTGGTTGCTGTTTTGCTCTGTGTGTGTGTTTGCATGCACGCACGCTGCTACTTTGTTTTTGTTGTTGTTTTTTGTACTTGAACTCAGGGTCTTGCACCTGCCCCCAAGGCTGGTACTCTACCACTTGAGCTCCAGTTCTGCTTTTGCTTGTTAATTGGAGATGAGTCTCATGGACTTTCCTGATTGGGCTGGCTTCTTATTGCCATCCTCATACCTTAGCTTTTTGAGTAGCTAGGATTCCAGACATCAGCGTCTGGCTCCTCTGACCTTTGTCCCTCACAGCCCACTCAGTGAAGGTCCTTCCCAGCTACTGTGAAATCCACAATTGGGCAGACTAAAGAAAGCCGGGTAGCCTGCTTTCACTGTATTTGATGTTGGTATAATTTGTGCAGGGGAAGGGCAAAAACAAATCGTTTAAATAAGGATACAGGTGGACCCATTGCAAGAATGAGATGTACAAGTCCTTATGTCGAAAAATGAACTTTACAACTTTGGCGGGGGTAGGTGGAAGATGGGAAGGGGAAACAAAGGAGGAGGCAACAATGCTTGATAAGAAATGTACTCATTATCTAGCTCATGTAACTGTAACCCTTCTGTACGGTATTTTCACAATTAAAAAAAAAAGAAAGCTGGGTAGAAGCTGGGCAGAAGGATGGGGAGGAAGGGAGTAAGATGTTGAAAGTCACACAGGGGTGGTGGGAATAAAGCCATCCAGAGCTTCATGACCCTGCAGCAGGTGCCCCGGGGGCCTGAAAAAAGAGCAACCACCTGCCTCCCCTCTTATTTTACCTTCCCCTTCCACCCAATTGAGCAGAATATATATTTACTGAGAACCCGTACACTCCTCACCAGGCAAGATGCTGAGGATAATGCCTTTCTACGCAAAATCTGCTGTCCTGGTCTCTCTTCCCTGGACAAGGCCTTGGCACAGTTTTCCCAGGGGCCGCATGGCCTTGTGTGAGGGGAGATGGCTCAGAATGCTGGCACTGGGATATAGGCCTAACCAGCCACTTCGTTTCTCCTTCAGTCAACCTCCTCCAGTTACCTGTGTAGCAGTTAGGTTTTGAGAAATATAACATTGACCCATGCTTTTGGGAGCCCATTCTAAAACAAGCTGTATCATAATGGGCTTCTACCACCCAGAATTGATTTTTCTTCTTTGCTGCAGGCATTTGGGATGCTGTGTAAGTCCCCCAAGCCCCGTGCCCTGCATCCCAGCCCGCCTGTGCCCATTCAGCTGCCTGCTTCCCCTCCCCAGCTGAGCGAGCGCTTCTTTTCATGGGCAACCGACTGCACATGGATTCCTGAGCCATGATCTCATCGGCGTGTGAGAGGCCAAGCACGTCCATCCCGTCAACTTCCACAGGACAGAGAGAGGGGTGCCCTGGGGCCGAGGTGGGGCGGGGGCTGGTGGGGAGGGGGGCGGTCTTTGGGTTCCTGCCAAGGTTGGTATAGGCACAAATCTTACCCTGGGCCTGGAGCTATTTCCTTTATCTGTCTGCCCATTTGGCTGAGAATGGCCACCAGGGGGCCAGATTGTGGGCTGAACCCCTGTCTGTGCTCACAACACCTGCAACGAACCCTAATGATGGCTCTGGCAGAAGGGGCCTTAACTAGAAGGCCTTCCCACTCTGGCATTCCTTTAGTTAGCAAATACTTATGGAGTGCCAACTGCAGAGCTTCCCAAGTGCACCTATGGAGCCCTTGGATTGGAACCATCTGGAAGGATGGTTAGAATGCTGGCTGCTGAGCACTGCACCAGAACTAACATCAGAATTTCAAGGGAGCCTAGAGGTCTGCATTTTAATTGAGTTTCTCAAGTGATCATTTTTGGGCCCTAATGTTTAAGTCTTAATTTTATGGGTCAACTTGGTCTGGTTACAAGGCCTACACATTTGGCCAAGTATTCTGAATGTTTCTGTAGGGTGGTGTTGGATGAGATTAACTTTTAAATCCAACATAGTATGAGAGGTGGGTGGTCGCTGCCCCTCAGTTCTGGCTCTTCTCTGAGTAGAGAGTCTCAACCCTGTTTTCCTCCACAGGCTACAGTTTCATGCTAGGATTGCCAGATTTAGCAAATAAAAACATAAGATGTCTAGTGAAATCTTGAATGTCTAATAAGCAATGGATAGTATTTCAGTATACCTATGCCTTAATGCAATATTTGGGATATGTTTACACTAAACTTTTGTCTTTTGCTTATGATTCAGATTCTTTTTTTTTACCTGGAAACCCAATGATAAACTCTGGCCACTCATCTCTCCAACCTGATGTCAAGGTTTGTTTTCTTTGACTTGTATAATCCTTTACAAAGGGTTTTTTAAAGTGTGATCTCATTCTTTCCTCATACCAGTGGGAGAGGAGTCAGAGCAGGCATCATCATCATCATCATCATCACCATCCCTATTTGCACAGATGAAACTAACACTTGGGGGCTGTCAGAGTTTCTCAGCCAGGATCAAAGCAGCCCTAGCTATACAGTGTGCCCACCTGGAGGGCATTTTAAATCACTCACACATTTGTCTGATGTGGATGATGTTTGCAACCTACTTTGAAATGCATCAAAATAAAATGGATGAGTGCCTGGGTAGAGGGATGATGGATTGATATGTGATAAAGGAAATATAACAAAATGTTAATGATAGAATCCAGGTGGTGGGTTAGGCAGGTGTTTACGCTGCAATCTTTTAACTGCTTTGTATGTTTGAAAGTATTCCTAATAAAATGTTGTGAGTGGGGAAAAAACTTAAAAACCAAAAAACCCCAACTTGAATGTACTGGTCTCTCCCAGCTCAATTAAATCAGAATCTCTGCAGGTCCCATTAGGGTAGCTATATTCTTTTAGCTACCAAGTGATCTGATCAAGCTGGTCCCTTCTTTCTCTGTATCCATCTCTCTTCATCAGTGTGGTAGTATCTGGAGGACTGGGTGAAACAGATTCCTAGGCCCTACCCCCTAACTTCCAGATCTGAATAATTCTCATTTTAAATAGTTTCTAGGGGATGCTGATACTGCTGGTCCAAGGACCACACTTTGTGAAGGGTTTCCCAGACTGGCACATGAATGCTGAGAGCACAAAAACCACATGCTCCATCTGTCAGCTGTGGAAATCTTCAGCTGGGTGAGGGTCAGAACAGGCTTCAGAGAGGAGCTGGCATTCGGGCCTTCATCCTGTGGTTTCCATTGGAGGAGAGGGCACACTCGGGGAGCTGGGCCAGTGCATAATAAGTAGCTTGATTTGGGAGGTAGAGATAAGGGGTAGGAATGGAGGGCAGATGACCAGAGAGGAGGCAGGAGAGTTAGCTTGTGCCACATGGAAAGGGTCAATCCACAGGGAGTTTGGGTCTATTGTGTAGGCAATGGGGAACTGTTAGGGGAATTTTAACAGCAAAATAATGTGACTGACTGGTCGCTGTAGATTTTTATGCTGGCAACTCTGTGTAGGACCAAGCAGCAAGGAGAAGAGAGATGAAAGATAGCAAGCTATTTAGGAGGCCATTGTGAGCATCTATAATGAGAGATGGGAGGTCTCCATAATCACAACACTAATAATGATGATAAAACAGCGGATGACATTTATTGAGTGCTTTCTGGGTGCCAGACAGAGCTCTGTGCCTTAGTAAACATTATCTTTTCATCTTCAAAACTGACCTTATAGAGAGGTCATACAGATGAGGAAAATTATTCTGAAGGGTGAGGAATTCCCAGGTTTGAATTTGAATCCAGGGTCACTCATTTCATGAAGGATCACAGTGGCTCAGGCTGAGCCTGGGCAGGGAGGGTGATAGGAAGAAAGAGACTGGTACTTCTGGCTCAGGGTTCATGTCTTCATGTCTTTCCTTCCCTGCCCAGATTGAGGCCTTCTACTCTATACTACATTACCCCAGAGCACACTGTTCACCCTTCCTGTTGTCCAGTGTTCTCTACAGCTGCCTGCAGACCACAGCTCCTCTGGGCACTTAGCTAAAGCTTCCAGAAGGAAGTGGCATGGCTTCCTTCCTTCTTTGTGTCCCTTCAGTCCTGGGGACTGAGCAGAGGCCACGTGCAGGATTTATTTCAGGTGCCCCTCCAGCATGCCCCTTCCAAAGTCACTCTGTATCCAGGCAGTTCTACTAGGGAAAAAGAAGGAGGTCAGAGCCTGAGTTGCAGGGTGAGTCAGAGATACAGGCTCTCATATAGTAAGTCTATTAGCTGTTATTATAACTGGGCTCCATGAATGTAGCGTTTAAGGGACTTTGGCAGCAATGGCCAGGTTTAAAGAGAGAGCTTCATTAAGCACTGGAAAGGCTTTGTCAGTTCTTGACCATCTTTCTGTCTCTTAAGAAGAGCTGCTTTTATATCAGATCAGAAAGAGGCCACTGTACTTCTTTTAAAAGCCCCTCTCCTTCATTCCCATCCCCTGGCCTGGAGCTAGAGCTCTCTGTTCGGCCCCAACCCCCAAGCTCCATGCCTGCTCACCTGGTGGACACTGTATTTGAAGGGTTCTCAGACATATGCCCTTACCCGACCTCCACACACACCCAAACTCAGAAGGGCCAGTCCCCTGCCTTGCAGGTGTGAAGGGCTGGATGGTATTGGGGCTGTGTCCTCACAGTTGGAAGAGAAGCAGTGGAGGAGAGAATGGAGTTGGGCTCACACAAGCAAGTGAGTGCATGTGTATGTGGGTGTTTCTGAGTGTGCTGGGGGAAGTGGCGGGGTGCAGTCCCAGGTCAGAAAACCTATCTGTCACCTGTCTGGGAGGGCTGAGTTGGGAATCATCCCCAGAAAGTCTGCATGCTGGAGCTGGACAAGGGGGCTGTGATATGCCCTGCTCTTTTCCTCCAGCCTCTCCTTGTCAGCCAGCCACCTGCCGCCTTCTCCCTCCCTGGTTGCAGCAGCTTGTGTCCTGTGTAGGGAGCAGATGGGGTATGGTGTGTGTGTTAGGGGCCTTTCCTCCCAGCTCTCCCCAGCCAACCATTTGCTCTTTGGTGAATCTGGGCAGTGTGAGGGTGGCAGCCACACTCCCAAACCTTGCCCTGAGGAGTCAAGACACAATTATGCTCCCATTCCTACCCTTTTACTCCTACATCTGGGGCACCACACTGTCTCCCCCTGGGGGAATCTGCAGCCTACCAAGTTTGCAGTATTATGCAACTTCAGTTCAGGTTCTGGACACTTATCTCTTCCCTATTTTATCTATTGCACAAGCACCATCATAACAGCAGTAACATAAACCAAAAGGAAAAAAAAAACCCACCTCTCCATTTCATGACCTTAACAGATTAACTATTTTCACTTCTCTTTTCTCCCTTCTGTTCAATTATACCCCTCTGCACACCTTTTTCTCATTTCATCTCTCAAAGATGGCGGGGGGGGGTGGTGGTCAGTGCAGGCTCTGGCACCATGCACAGGCTGCCAGACTATGCTCACTCATACCTACAGCAGAGGGAGGTGTGGGCTTGTCCTTGGGTGGTCACATTCACATGGTAGAAGCTGAATTGGGCTAGCTTGTGCCCCCTTGATTGGTAGCTTATTGGCTATCTTCTCTCAGAGAACTAAGGGCTCTCTGCAGCTTGGCACTTCCAGACCAAGAAGCTGGTAGTAGAATGGAAGAGCAAAACATAAATGTAACCTGAAGCAGGCTGGGCTCAGGGAGGCCAGGCCCCAGCTGCACTGGACATCCATCATTTCCCTTTCCTGCCCCAGTCTCAATACTGCCTTGTCCTCCAAATAGGTATTGTGTGTGATTTTTTTTCTGGGAAACCCTAGGATAATATTATTTCTAGCTCTCAGATTTCCAAAATGAACTATAAAGACACTCTGTAATCTTTATAGTCATCTCAGAAGGGAATCTCCAATAACGTACAAGTGCCCAGCCTCAAGTTCTTATCCACATCCAAGGCACCCATGAAGCCTTGGCTTGGGGAGAGAAGGATATTCTGCAGAACAGAGAGGGTGTAGGGTGGGAAGACAGATCAGTGATAACTTCCCACTCTGAGCTTTTGGATCTCTAGCTGCTGGGGAGGCCGTCAACCTCTCATCTGTTAAATGGGAATGATGGTGACCTATCTGAATTTCTAGGGACATCTGATGGCAACACAACTGTGAAGAGCAGAGAGAATCCATCTGAGTAAAGGCAGTACTCTTGATACTACCTGCTGGGCCACCTATGTGCACTCAACCCCGGCATCTGAACATTCTTGTCCATACAAATGGATCCCGTGCCCCAATGCTGGGCCAATGGCTATATGTTAAACAAAGAAACAAATAATGCAAAATATGCCACAAGGTATATTCCAAGAATGCTGTTTATTTGATTTAAACTCTAAAGGTAGGCAGTCTGAGCTATTTTGTGTGACAGATGCCAGAGGATGTTGGGGAAGGGCTGGGAGCCACTCCTATTGCCATTGGCTTAGTAGCTATTATTTGACCATCCTATAAATCAATATATACTCTCCATAACAGTGCATGACCTCAGAATGCCTGTTACTCCTGGATTCCTGGAGAAGCTGGGGAGAACTACACTATACTTAGAGGAGTGCCACCAACTCTGGCCTGTTCCTGGTTCCCATGGGGATAAGAGGACTTAAGTTGTGGTAGGAGGAAGTCAAGTCAGACAGTGGAAG
Source organism: Dipodomys ordii (assembly GCF_000151885.1). Classification (NCBI taxonomy): domain Eukaryota; kingdom Metazoa; phylum Chordata; class Mammalia; order Rodentia; family Heteromyidae; genus Dipodomys; species Dipodomys ordii. The sequence goes on from NW_012267261.1 coordinate 11,077,690, forward strand.
AAGTTCCTGGTTAGGGATTCTTAATTCTATGCAGATTGGAGAAGTGGCCTAGCTATGGCAGATGTATCAAGGGACTCATTGGTCAAGAAGTACTCATTGAGTGCTTATTCTATTCATGATTCTATTCATGATTTATGTTCACAGGCATTTTATCTGCTTCACAAGTCTGTGATGTCACTGTTATCATTGCATTGTTGCTGCCATTATCATTAACCCTGTTTTAAGAATAAGGGAGGGGGCTGGGAAGGTGGCTCAGTGGTAGAGTGCTTGCCTTGCATGCATGAGGCCCTGGGTTCGATTCCTCAGCACCACATAAGCAAAAAGAAAAAAAGCCGGAAGTGGTGTTGTGGCTCAAGTGGTAGAGCGCTAGCCTTGAGCTGAAGAGCTGAGGGACAGCGCCCAGACCCAGAGTTCAGACCCCACGACTGGATTCCCCCCCCAAAAAAAGGAATAAGGGAGGCAGGGGTGCCATTCCTGCCATAGTAGGGAGTGGCTGGCCTCAGGTCTGAAGGCATCCCACCCACAGTCCATGCTCTTCTCCCTATATCCTAGCTGTTTTCTGAAAGCCTTGGGGACAGTGTCCTGTGCAGAAGCTTCACCACCCATGCAGCAGTGTATGGCATCTTCCCAATTGGGCATTCTGGGTGAGAAGCATATTCATTCATTCAACAGACACGGGGCTGGGGATTCAGAAGTGAATAAGACATTATTCTTGCCAGCTCTCAGAGCACCTATTAATAATTTTGTTTCTCCGCTCATGATGGGTTTGGAAAACATTTTTGATCAATTACCTTGAGCAGAATTATCACCTGCCACATCTTCCTTCTCAAGGCTGCTTTATGAGTGTCTATGCATTCAACCATTAGTGAGCACATTATCCCTAGTCCTTTTGGCCAAGAGAAAGATTCCTACCTTTTGTTCTGTTATTCTGTTAAATAATTTAGTGTCTTTTACACATCAGGCACTAGGTTGGCAGCTAGGAATGTGGCACTGGGCCAGACAGACATAGCCCTGCCCTTACAAGTTTGCATACATTAGTTCTTCCCTCCTGCGAATGTCTTCCTAGGCTTCAGGTGCTGCGTTCAGGAATGGCTTCCAGCGTGGCATTTCTAGATTACTGTGGGGCCTCAGAAGAAGCCAGCCTATCATCTGGGAATCACAGATTAGAGGTTAATGCTCAAGGACCATGTCCTGGTTGATCCTTAATTTTGGAAGGAGGCAAAGAATTCTCTCCTCTCCAAATTTCCTGGCTCTTGACCTCTTCTGTGAGATATTTCCTGATGGAGAAACCTAGAAAGTCTCCTAAGGTGAAGACAATTCTTCTCAGTCCCAGAAAGTGGAAGTATTTTGTATAGAGGCCCTATTTCTTTGTGTAATTTGATGGCTGAGGAAATCAGCGGTGCTGGAGTTAGACCTCCTGGAAATTTCAGCCCCAGAACCGTCATTTCCTGGCTGTATGATCTTAACTAAGACATTAATATCGATGAGCATTGGATCTTTAGCAGTAAAGTGCAGCCAATAATGCAACCTTATGACAATACCATGATGATTAAATGAGATATTGTTCATGGGACAGTCTAATTGCATATTTGGCACATCAGAATGTGCATCTGTCCTTTCTTCTAAGGATATCTGACTTTCAACTTGTTAAGGACACAATTAGCTCTTGAGCTAGCAAGTGTTAGAAAGGTATGGAGGATATAAAGTTCCCTCATTTCATAGAAAACTGATCATCAGTGTAGTGGTTACCTAAGTATGGCCTATAAACCATCCATATCAGCATCACTTGACAATTTTCTGGAAATGCAAACTCTTGGGCCCCACCCAGACCCACTGAATCAGAAGCTGGGGAATCTGCTGAAGCATCAAGTCCTTCAGACAATCCTAATGCCCACAGAACCATGAAGCTGTAGATGGCATACCAGTGGTCAGTGGACCAAATCTCTTCATAGATGTGTTTTGTATGGCGTCTGTCATCACTGGAGCAGCTGCCCTGGAGAGTGGCAGTGCCCTCCTGATGGGGCTGATCTTTACCCTGCCACTTCTTTGTGTGTCCTACCAGCTGGCCTCCCTTCCTGACTGCCTCATCCCTCTGGGCATCCATGTTTGCAGCCTGAGTTCTCAGTGAGTGGCAAATGTGGGCCAACCCCCAGAAAGAGAGCAGCTAGGTCTCAGCTGGTCCCAAATGTCAGCCTGAGACACAGAGCCATCAGCCTAGCAGGAACAGGAACAGGGTAGACAGTTTTCTAACTCCTAAAACCAGCATTCAGGTCCTGCTGGTTTTGCTTCAGTGTTTGAAGTGTTGTGAAATCCCAGTACATCACACACACCCACATTCAACTGTAAGTCCAAAAATACCCTCCACAGCCAAATAGAGATGATTTTTACATTTTTCCACTACCTTGGATTATCTGCCTTGCTGCTCTCTGCCACCTCCGCCGTTGGCACAGCTAATGAGCAATGACTTTCTTTGCACCCGTGAATGCGGAGAAACAGAAGGGGTCGGTTTTGCAGCACCTGCAGCCCTGAGCTGCTCAGTGGGACCACTGAAATATCAAGGCTGGTGGGCTCCAGGAAGATCTGGAGGACTCAAAGGCTGTGATGTCTGGGGGAAGGGCAGAATGGGAGTAGAGCCAGCAACTCTCATTCCAAAAGCTAGAATATAGAAGCATGATCCAAGGTCCTGACAGCAGCAGGTATTCTGACTGGAAGAGATGAAGAAAATGGATCCAGAAGCCTCCTTATGAGACATAAGTAGGAGGGCCTGAATGGAGGAAGAGGAACTGGGTTGGGCTTAGTCTTGAATTCAAGGAATGAGAAAAAGGCCTGGAAGCTTCCCTTCTGTTTCCTCAAAGTCTGGAGAGAGTACTAAGCCACCTTAGTTTCCTTTCAGGGAGAATTCATCGCTACAGCAGTTCATTAAGGAGGTTGGAAGCTGACTGTAAGAGCCATGGCTTTGGCATCTAACAGCTCTGAGGGCAGTTCTAAGCTGTGTCCCCGCGCCCCAGTTCTCAGCTTGAAAAGGGCAGAAAAGCTATTTTATTCGCATATGGTGAAGATAAGCTGAAGATCATATTTGTTAAACAGAAAAGAATAAATAGAATAAAGGCCACACAAAAGCTTAGAGATAATTATTTGAGTGTACAAACCATGAATTTTCATCAGAAGCCTAGGCATCTGGAACTTAGAAAATTGGAGGTTGTTGATAAGGAAAAATAGAATCTGATATGAGCATTAATTAATGACCAGAAGACTCTGGAATGCTCAAAAGAGAGACCCTTCATAGACAGTAATCTCTCCCAAGAATTGAGACCCAGACTTGGGGCCTTTGATAAATGCTGGGTCATATAGCAGAGAAGATGCAGAAGAATGCCTTATAGTGATTGGTACCAGACACTGCTGTCGTTAGCAAGAGGCGTGGTTTCAGTAAAGTGACTCCTTGCTTTCCAGTCCAGCTTCCTGGGACAGAAGGAAAATCTGTGTAGCCTGGAGCCTGGAAGGAGAACATGGCCTCATATCATGTCCATGGAAGGTATCATTAAGCCCAGGAAGATCAGAATTGGCCTGGTTTTCCTCTGATCTTTATTACTAAGAGATGAATTTCCCACTATTAAGGAGATTGAGATAGGCTTTATCATGACAAGCAGTCACACCTGTCATACTTCCAGTCAGAGGCACAGCACCCTGGGGGCCAGACCCTCGTCTCACCCTACTCCTAGGTCACCCCCTGAAATAAGAATAAAGCAGGCTGTAATGGTTACAATTATAATGAGGAGAAGAGGTATAGATGCAGAAGTGTAAAGCAAGTTAAACTGTAAAGGAGCATTTCATTGCCTCCCAATGCCCTTTCTAGGCCATTCCTTGTAAGCCTATGATTCTTAACATTCCTGAGGCTCATCCAGATAATCTGGTGAGAAGTGGCGCTGTGGCTCAAGTGGTAGAGTGCTTGCCTTGAGCTGAAGAGCTAGGACAGTGTCCAAGCCCAAAGTTCAAGCCCTACGACTGACAAAAAAAAAAAAAAAAGATAATCTGGTGACATGAAGACTAATTGATTTTTTTGATTTAAAGCTTCCTGGGGAAATGTTTCTGGACCTTGATGAGGATCTGCGGTTTCCCAGGAGAGAGGGGCAAGTTAGGGAGGCCAGGAGTATAGAAGGAGGCTTAGTCAAGGCCACAGCCCTATGTATGGTCTCTCTTGCACACAGCCTCACCTGGAGTCAAGTGGAGGTGTGTAGTTTGTTCTTGACCCCCAGCCTATTCCTTTTCCAACCTCCTTCATAGACTGTTCTGCAAAGGGCCCTCAGCTTGTCTGTGTCAGGTCACTTCCCCAAAGCTGGGATTCTTGTACAGTGACTGTCTGAGGAGCATGAAGAACCAAGATGCAGTAGAGGAGGAAGCCAGACTGCTTTGTCTTACAAGGAGCCTTGAGCATGACTTGTACAATAGAATTTGTTCCACATGGACACATAGTCTGGAATTGCCTTCTTCCTGACAGTCAGTGCTTGTCCAAGGGTCCTGGAGTGGAGTGAAAGTCGTCAGTCTGGGAGTGTCTGGAGAGGAAGATTGTCTGGAAGAGACTGCAGGTGTGAGCCATTACAGCCTGCTTTGACAGCAGCTGGGGATAGGTGCCCCAGCTCAGAGGTGGGCATCTGGGAATGGTACCATCACCACTATCTATCCCTACTGCTTTTTAGGGGAACTGGGGAGAGACTAGGGTTTGAACTCACTTGTACTTGCAGAGTAGACAGCCTACAGTTGAGCCGTGCCTCCAATCCTGCTTTTCACTGATTATTTTTAAGATATAGTTTTGCTTCCTACCCCGGCATGCATCCGGACTGTCATTTGCCCATTTTAGGCTTTGCATCATTGTTGGCATGACAGGCATGAGACTCTGTGTCCAGCTTCCTCTGTGGAGGTAGAGTGTCTAGAACATTTTTGCCCAGACTATCTTGGAACTGGATCCTATGAATCTCAGCCTTCCGAATAGCTAAGATGACAGATGTGTTCCACTGACACCCAGCTTACACCTGCCACCTCTTTCGCTCCCATGAAACACTCATTCATTCAACTCAAAATGTTTCTTACATACTTCTGAAGATATATAGAGGCCATTGGTGAGGTGGTTGGGACAGAGAAATCTAAACTTGTTCTCTACCCTCCAGTTTTTAGGAGCAGATTCAAAAGGATTTGTGAGAGCTGGGAAGGTGGCTCAGTGGTAGAATGCTTGCCTTGCATACATGAGGCCTTGGGTTCAGTTCCCCAGCACCACATAAGCAGAAAAAGTGAGAAGTGGCGCTGTGGCTCAAGTGGTAGAGCGCTCACCTTGAGCTGAAGAGCTGAGGGACAGTGCCCAGGCCCAGAGTTCAGGCCTCACAACCGACCAAAAAAGAAAGAAAGAAAGAAAAAGATTTGTGAGGATAATTTTCCCAAGACTAATCACATTTAAAGACTAGTTATGATAAGCATTCTTACATTGTACTTTCATTCTGACTCGATTCTCTCAGTGGCACATGAAATAGGTCTTATGACTATGATTTCCTTATACAAAACTGTTGGTTAGAGTAGCTAAGTTTTTACTTAAGGTGATTCACCTAGTCAAAGTAGTCCATGTCTAATAGTAAAATTTCAAGTACTATACAGACATATGGAAAGTCTCTTCTCTGGATCACTTTTTAAGTCATTGGCCTCTTAACCATTCCTTCAACTCCTCAAATTCAGACAAAAAAAATTCTCATCTTATGTGTTTTAGATACTAGAAGACTTTGGTGACCTAAATGGATAGGAGTCACTACCCTGTTCAAGAGTCTTAAAATCTAATCAGGGAGTCAGATTTAAAGCAAATGAAGATGCATGATTAAGTGCCAACTAAAAAGATAGGTGTGCATCATAGGAATGCACTGAGGTTGGAAAGGGGTAATTCCACAGGCTTAAGGTGTTTCTGGAAGTAGGTCTTCAATCAGCTAGATTCAAGGTAGCTCTTAAGAGTCATTTTCTGCCAGCTGGAAACTGGGACACCTATGCCAAGAAGTGTAACATGCATCCATTTATGAACTCATTCATATAAACTAGTGTCAACCAAGCTCCCCACTGCATGGATCTGTATTGATGGATGGAAGGTAGAGCTGAGATGTTCTCTTAGAGGAACTGCATCAAACGCAGCCTTGGCCCATCCTGATGACAAGTTCCTAATCCCAGGGCCTGGATAGTCTAGAGTACAGACTTTGTTGCAGTCTTATTATCAAGTGTTCACTTATCTTCCTGGAGAAGAGAAATTTTAGGGAAAGGAGTGTAATATTACGAAAGCTCTTAGCTGTAAATGGCAGCAAATACCACTTACAATAACCTTAAACATAGGGCTTGAAAATCATCTGACAGCCAAGCACTGGTGGTTGTAATCCTAGCTACTCAGGAGGCTAAGATCTGAGGACTGTGGTTCAAAACCAGCCCGGGGAAAAAAGTCCATGAGACTCATCTCCAGTAAAACACCAGAAAACCAGAAGGGGCACTGTGGCTCAAGTGGTAGAACACTTGCCTTGAGCTGAAGAGCTGAGGGACAGCGACCAGGGCCAGAGTTCAAGCCCTACCACTGACACACACAGACAAAAAAAAACAATCACTTGACAAAAAGTTTTGTATTGTTAGTGGCTACCACTGTTTGCTCAATAGTTCAACAGCATCAGGATATTCTGTTACTTTCTTGCCACATTTTGTAGTTCCATCCTGGCTGTTGTAGCTCAAGACACAGGGAGGGAAGGAGTTAATGCCTGTTATCTATCCTTTTCTGAGGAAAGCAACTTCTAGCTGAATATGCAACAGGCTCCTCCTCTCTAGTCAGAACTAGGAACATGGGCCCCCTGCACTGCATCTCACCTGGGCTAGGAAGAACATGGATACTCTGTGAAACACTGAAGTTGCTATCAAGAGAATGGAGGAATAAATATCAGGGAAGTAACCAATAGCGTTAGCCAGGAGGAGAGTCAGGGACTTCTTTATACAATCCCACCCACTGAGTTTCCTTCCCTACCTCCTGCACAACAAGTATCTGGGCTAAGTATAACTTTATAAACCTGCTTCTTCTTATCTTATGTCAGAGGCTGTAGAGTGATTCTGTGTCCTCTTACTCTTCAGCACATGGGGACTAAACCCAGGCTTCTCTCTTTCCTTCTCTGACTCAGACAAGAGCCCATTCTTGGTTCTACTCAGTGTCACCCACTATGGAGCCTCTCTGGGAAAGTAAACTGGAGGGAGATTGAAAGTGGAGGAAGGGTGTTAATTAAACACCAGATGTTTGGCTCTGTTAATTAATGGCTCTGTTACCCTGTGTGACATCAGCTTTCTCTCTGCTGTCTCCTTCTACCTCACCATTCTCTCTGCCTCTGGAGGGCCTTGAGTCTAAAGCTGAAGAGCTCAATGCTTGCTCTATGGGGCCCAAAGCCAGTGGAGGGTAGATGTAGTAAGCAAACCAGGGAGGTCCTTTGGAAGATGACTTCCTGTCTGGAAGGAAAGGGTAGACTCATTGGCATACTCAAATGGGAACAGAGAGGACTAGTGGAAGAGATTATAACCCAGAGATCACAGACAAATATGCTTTGTTTGATTGCAAAAAATATTAGCGGTTGCTAACACTTAAACATGAGGGGCTTGGCCATAAATCCAGATGTATAGATTTTCTTTAAAGATGGACAGGCCTAGGCCAGTGTCCTCAGGAGCAACAGTCACCTGGGGTAGAGGGATGAAAGGCAGCTGTCTGTCCTGCTCCTTGGCTCTTGGCTCCTTAGTTACTTGCCAGCTCTGCTGACAAGGTGGACATCCTGACACTGTTGAAGGTAATGTGATATGAGTTGACATTGGATTGGGTATAGGCAATGTGGGAGAGAAGAGTCTGGGAACGCTGAGTCAAGATAGGGGAACATGGGGAAAACAGGTTAAGGAAGTTGGCAGGGTTCATTTGGGGCAGGCAGTACTAGCAATGGCTGCTGTTTGAGAAGGCTATGGTCATGTGGGCTGGAGTTCAGAAGGAGGGGCTAGAGATCTGGGGAGCTGGTGGGTGAAAGTGGAATGCTTGGAGTCAGGGATTGCTGAGACTACTCAAGAGTGGCCATGATGACAGAAGAGGAAACAGAAGAAGAATTAAACCTTGGAGAACCACATAGCTGGGATATAGGAAGGAAAGTTAAGAGGAACATGGCCAATACCGTGACAGAAAAATCAGTGTAAGTATGGCCCATGAGTTTATGGGCTTTTCTTCTTTATTACCTACTCTGAAGCCCATGTAATATTTCTAGGAGATCACATGGCTGAGAAAGTGAAATACTGCCAAAGCCCCATTCCTTCTGACATCCTGTTTCTGTCTCCTCCTTCATCTGCTTCAGCTAGCTCCCAGAGAGACAGGAAATCCACCACCAACATCATGGTCAGTGGTCCTTTCCTTTCCTTTCTCGAATTATCTCTCTAATGACTTTAGAATGAAAGGCTTTGTTCCTGATTTGAAAAAAACCCCACTTGAATATCAATCTAGAAATGACTCACTAGGAAAACAACTGTCCAACCATTCTCTGCTCTGCATTCTATGTTCATGTTGGATGGTTCAGCTTCCATGAATGACACAAACACACCAACTCCTTGATTCCTTAAAAACATCTCTTTGCTGTGGAGTAGCCTAAGAGTGTTGTAGCCAGCCCAACTTCTTGCTTCCCTATTGAACATGTCCCTCTGTTCTCTGGCTGTGGTTTGTACTTGTGTGAAATGAGGGTAAAGTGGTTGTAGGGAGTAAATTGGATGACGATGATGACAACAATGATGGTGTGTGTGTGTGTGTGTGTGTGTGTGTGTGTGTGTGTGTGTGTGTGTGTGTGTGTGCTCAAAGGTGCAGCCTGAGCCTGTCTCTCTACTGGGTGGTTTCTTCCGTCTGCATGTGACACCCATAGCGCAGAAGGCAATCGGCAGATGTTACTGGTCTCACTTCATTTCCATAGATTTACAAGCATCCTTTTATGTGTTACTGAAAAATCGAGTGTAAATCCTATTTTAAGAACACAGTAGAACTTGTTACTTGAAGAGCACTTTGGAAAATCCTTTTGGGAAGTGAATAGTGATCATGCTTTGTATAACTTTTATGTGATTGTTCATGACTTTTTTTATTAGAGTGCAATTCACTTGTGTTTCACATAACCTCTTCACACCTTGGGACTGTCCATCTTGTGGGACAGACTCTGTCACCCTGTTGGATTATTTCTATATAGCCAGCCCATCCCTCCTTTCCCTCCCTCTTGGGTTGCGCATCCATGGTCCCTGCTGTTAGTTCCTTCTACAATGGCCTTTTTTTTTTTCCCCCTCCTGACACATTGCGTGGCCCTGATTTTCTGAGGACATTTAACAGACCCTGTTGCTCCTCAGAATATCAGGATAAATGATTCTCTGGATGCCAGAAATGTGTTTACCTCAGTTGATGACCAGATGAGAGAACCTATAGTGGGTGTGGCAGGTGGAAACGATGGCAACCAAAGAGTCCTTTGTTGCTTATCCCTGGAGCTGTGAACACATCACCTTATAGGTGGGAAAAGAGATGCAGATGTAATTCTGTTAAAGACCTGGAGGCAGGGAAGCTTTCCGAAATTTTCTGGGCAGGTCTTTAAAAGTGTCCAATCTTTCTGGCTGTTGTCCAGGGGTAGACAGAGAAGTACTGTGGAAGAATTGTTAGAGATATGATCCTCTGGCTTTGAAAATGCAGTGTGGGTGGCCTCTTGGACTTGGAAAAGGCAAGGATTCTCCCCCAGAGCCTCTAGAATACAGCACAACCTGCCAATCTTGGTTTCAGCCCTGTGAGGCCCAAGATGGACCCATAGAACTATTATACAGTAGATGTGCGTTCCATGGTTATTTGTTATAGCAGCAACAAGAATCATCCAGTGGACAGCCTCACTGTCCACTGGGCAATCTGGCCTCATGCCTAATCTCATCTCTTTTGCCTGATTCACCATGCAGCTATAGACTTCAGGTTCTCTCTCTTCCCTAAGGGAGATGGATAGTGGCGGCTGACACTTTAGCTGGTCCCCAAGCCATTCAAGTACCTGTTGTCCCAAGGTCAAGTGTAAATGTGCCATGGAGAAGAGGGAGATGCTGCCATTGAGTTTCAGACTGAGGGATGAGCAGAGAGAAGATCCTCATCTGGGAGTGTTACCAGCACTCTCCCAGGAACCTCATTCTAGAATGTTTTAGGAACTATTTTTTTAAGTTTATAGTAACATAAAATTTACCATCTTAACTATTTTTTTTAATCCGGTCGTGGGGCCTGAACTCTGGGCCTGGGTGCTGTCCCTCAGGTCTTCAGCTCAAGGCTAGCGCTCTACCACTTGAGCCACAGTGCCACTTCTCACCTTTTCTGCTTATGTGGTGCTGAGGAATTGAACCCAGGGCCTCATGCTTGCAAGGCAAGCATTCTACCACTGAGCTACCTTCCCAGCCTCATGTTTTCAATCCTTTTATGTAGATAGCCCCAAAAAGTAGAATTGCTAGATCAAGTTTTGGATCAAATATTTACTATTTGAAGGTGGGCACCAATGGCACATGCCTCTAATCTTAGCTACTCAAGAGGATGAGATGTGAGAATCTGATTCAAAGCCAGCTGGAGCGAGAAAGTCCATGAGACCCTAATCTCCATTAGTCAGCAAAAGGTGAGAAGTGGTGGTGTAATTCAAGGGGTAAGAGTACCTGCCTTTAGCAAAAAAGCCAAGTGGTAGTGCACTACACACATACACACACACACACACACACACACACACACATTAATATTTGAGGAACTGCCATAGTGTTTTCCATAGTTGGCCATACCATCTTATATTTCTACCAATTTATTTTAACCACCATCAAGGGTACACTTCAGCAGCATTCAGCACATTCACGTTGTTATGAGACCACCACCATCTATCTCTTCAGTGATAACTATCTAAAGATATAGGAGAGCCATGCTTAGGAGAATGTGGAGTAATTGACCTTCCCTGCAAAAGTTTGTGCTAAACAAATGAGTCTGTGCTGGAAAACCCAAGAAAATCCAGACATTTTTCTGGCTTTTGCATCTGCTTTTGAGCTATAGGCATGTTTTCAAATGTAGTTTCCTTTTTATAAAGCCAGCCACAGAATATCTGATAGCAACATGTTTTCACAGTGCGCCTGCCCGTGGGGAGGGGACATGAGGCTGCTCTAATGAATAGATAAGCAGGAGATGTGTTTGGCAACATCCTTAGCATTTAATTCCAGTAATTAAAGTAGGCCAGTCTCCTTTGTTTTCTCTTTCCTTACAAAAGCAATAAAGTATTGCAGAATATTGGAGAATTAGGAACTAAAACCCTACCCATCATCATATTACTGCCATTATCATGGCCTCTACTGATATTGGCAAGGCATAAACCAAACACATCTTGACTCTGTGTCTTTAAGGCACACTGCAGCTCCATGAAGCAGGGACCTCATGAGGACCTGCAGCTATCTCTTTCCTGTGATGGACTCTTTCCCTGTGAGTTTGGTCTACTTCCTCTAAAGAGTTATGTTCTCTCTCAATCTTCCCTCAATATGTTCACACTTGCTTTTCCCAGTGATGTGAGCATGCCTGTATATTCTTGCTAGTTGACACACTATGTTCAAAGGAATAAGGCCAGGCACTACAACCACAATGACAGTGATTGCAGATGGCGCTTGGGAGGTTTCCCTGCAATGGTCTGAACTCCTCTCATCGGACTGTGTGAAAAAGTGTTGTTTCTAACTGGCTGCCCCTAGTTCATGCATGTAATCCTAGCTATTTCAGGATGCCGAGATCTGAGGATTATGGTTTGAAGCCAACTCAGACAGGGCAGTCTATGAGACTCTTATCTCTGATTAACCAACAAAAAGCTGGAAGTGGGGGTATGATTCAAGTAGTAGAATATGACCAGAGTCTGAGTTTGAGGAGCAGAGTCTGAGTTTGAGTACCAGTACTGGTACACATGTATGCGTGCGTGCAGACACATACACACACACACGTGCCATTTCTGACTAAGTTCTGTATGATATGCTGAGACCAGGTATGGGGCCAGTTCCCAGAGCCCAGATGTCAGAGTTTAGATGTAGCTTCTACAGATTTGACCATTTTCAAGTTCCTTACTTACAATATGTGCCTAACCCACAGAGTTAATGTGTGGATTAGGGAGTATACTAAGCACAGAGCCTGCCTGGTATATGATAACGTGGCTATTCTTGTTTAATTACTTAGTCTTGGTTCTGCCAATGAGTACACATTCATGATTGAAGCAAATGGGTCCTCTTGTTAAGCCTTTTGTGATCATATTTTCCTTTTATCTTTTCCATGGGTTTAGTTGCAGTTGGAGGGATGTGCATGGGACTTTAGGAAGGACTTCCCAACCTTGATGAGACAAAATGCATGGCTTAGAGGTCTAGGGCTACATGGAAGAGTGAAGAACACACACACACACACACACACACACACACACACACACACACACACGGTCTGAAAAATGCAGAGGCAAGGAATGAGTTTACTCTGGAAAAGGACAGGGTGAGAAGGTGTGGCTTCTCTTACACTCACAAGGTTCCAGAGCTCAAAAGTGTTCCAGGCTGCCCCCACTCAGCCCTTGCCCTCTGCCCCTGCATCTGGTCCCCATCTGTCTCTGGGCCCCTATCTCTCCCTCAGATCAGTCTAACTGTGAAGAAAAGAAGAAAATCTGTGTCCAATCTGCTCTATTGAGAGCACTGGGAGGAATCTGCATCTCAATCTTATCTTTGTGCTGAGTTTGGCTGGGCTCAGCCCCACCAGGTGGTGAGTGCTGGGTGGTGGGAAGATACCTCTGCCTCCACAGAGAAGCCTACTGCTGAGTATTTGATGTCCTGGGCTGAGCACTGGGGGTGAAAGGGCACCCCCCATGACTTTCTGTGCCAAATTGTAGCTGGAAAACATTCTTTCCTGCTCTTGTTTTCTCCTCTGTTTCTTTTGCTTTTCTTTTCCTTCTCTTTTCCATTCTCTTTCTCAGGCAGATAGCCAAGTGGAGACTTTGAAAGGAGGCAAGGAGGGAGGGGTTTGGAGATGGACCAGCCTGAACCCCTTCCCCTGAGGTGAGGACTGGGGGAAGAATCTTTGCTTCCTCGCTAATGCTCGCCCCTGGCTGTCAGGCCCTGGGCTGGGAGAAGCTGCCAGGCAGCTGTCAGTGGGTGACTCCAGCTCTTGACTCTGCCCTGTCCATCTGGAACCCCTGGAATTGATTTCTCCAGAGCCATTCAGGACCTGGGAAACTGGCTCCTGCAGCCCAACTCACAGGAGGCTGATTTGCAGCAGAAAGTCAGCTTAATAATTTATAGCTAGAAAGTGCTCTCCTTGGCTTAAAAAAAAAAAGCCAACTCAGGAAACTAAATTAGACTCTGCAAACGGCTTGGAGGGTGTGGAGCCAGTGCCGTGGAATGCGTCCACGGGTCTGGGCCGGTGAGTCCTCCAGGAAGGATGCCACAGATCTGGGCCGGTGAGTCCTCCAGGAAGGATGGTGAGGACAGTGCTCACAGTCCTCAGGTCACAGCTCAACTCCATTGTTAACCAGTGCGGGGATCTTGGGCCAGTTCCTCTGACCTGATAACCTCTCTTTCCCACTGGTTAAATGAGAATGATGATTTTGAGGATATCTTTCAGCTTTTATACCAAGTTACCAGGAGACTTGGCAGCCCAAAGATGTGCCTTGCAAATACTCAATCTGCTCCAGCCACTTTTACCTTTAGGGTCAGTAGTTATCCTCTGTCATTATACTTAAAACACACACACACACACACACACACAAAACAAAACAAAACAAAACAAAAAACAACAACAAAAAAAACAGTACTTGGGAAGGAACGAAGGGTCTCCTGCTCTACTGCTCACGTTTGCATTGCCTACTTTTGAGTTAAGATCTTGCTTTTTACCCAGGTTGGTCTGGACTTTGATCCTTGTATTTACCTTTCCATATAGCTTAGATGACAGATTTGAACCACTGTGCCCAGCCTTTTCTGTTAAGATGAGGCCTCAAGAATTTCCTTGCCTGGGCTGGTCTGGAAACCGGGTTCTCCTGATCTCTACCTACTAAGTTGCAAGGATTATAGGTATGAGTCACTGGTACCCAGCCACATGCCTCTTTTTCTTTTTCAATAAAAATGAAAAGGGTCTTGCCTGCTGCTTTTCTTGTCAGCAGCAATTTCAGAAGTCTTAGTGTTTCTGCCTAGGTACACATGGCTTCTATCCTGGGTTTCTAGTTTCTAGATTTCTAGTTTCTTTCTTCCTTCTTTATATGGGGCCCAGCCCTGCAATGGAGCTGGTATGATCTCCATAAGGATGATCTAGGAGCAGAGGTCCAACTAGGTTCCAGATGTAAGACTGGGCTGTCCTGCACAAAGAGGTACTCGATTCCAATGCTCAGAGTTGCCATGACATGTAAAAATGTTAAATCCTTCCTTCCACCTGCCGCCTGTCACTTGACTTTTCAAAGCACTGATGGACTGTCCCAACTATTGCCGAGTCCTCCTATGAGCAGGAAAAAGCCTGTAGGAGATTTAGATTTGATCTGGCCTCCATCTTATTTTCCAGACTCCTCTCCTTCTGTACCTCCCTCTGTCTACATCTCAGCATCTTAGCTGAGGAAATCTAGAGCCAAGTCTTTGCCTATCCTGTCCCTCCGTCTGGAGTGCTCTTGGCGTCAATGGCTGGGACAGTTCCACTTCATTTTCTGTCAGGCCTTGCTTGACAGATATCATCATGGCTCCTCCCATGGGCAACCCTCCCTGTTTTCCCAGGGTACTTTATACTTTATAAGACACTCTTAGCATCTTCTTCCTGATCATGTGCTACCTGTATTTTGGCCTCCTCTTAGGCTGTGAAACTGTAAGAGAGCTGGGACCCCCTCCTATCTCTTCCTCTTGAACAAAGTGATGGATGAATTGGTGTTCTCAGATGATCTGGATAGTTGGCTCTCCTGCAAGCAGGGGAGGGCACAGTTGTATAGGAAGAAGGCAGTCTGGGCTTTGTGGGGGATTCAGCATTAACATATACACATTCTCCTTTCTCTTTTGCCCCAGCAAGGTCCCTGTCCTGTGGGCCTCTGGACCACTTGGTCCCGGCCTTCTTCCCTTCCCCCCCCCCCCCCCAGCATCACCCTGAGATTTATCCCCTCTGTGGTTACAGCTAATCTGCCTACTGTCTGTGCTGGGAAAATAAACCCTGGAGAAGTCCCAGGGAATGATTCCTGGTGTGAGTGTGTGAGTGTGTGTGTGTGCGTGCGCGCACGCATGCGTCTTCTCCCATACACGCACATGCCTTCACACGCCTCCAGGCCCTTTTAGAGTGACCCCATAGCAAGGGCCCACAGGGAATTGGGGCAGCAATGTGAGCAAATGCAAGAGAAGCTCTGGATGAAGGTTTAGGAAAATGCTTTCCTCCTGGCTCAGGAGGAAACCCTGGCTCAGGGTTTCCCAAAATAGCAGGAGTCAGCTGGTGCCTCACCTCCCTTCCCCCACTCCTAGAGCACCCTGCCACCATGCCCATGACAAGCAGCCCAGAGACAGGGTACAGACTGGCTTTCTATGTCCCCTTCCCCATTCAGCCTCTGCCTTTCAGGAACACATCTCCTGTCCTCCATTAGGCTATAAGGTCCTTGAGATAGGGACCAGGCTTTTATCATGTGAGACTCCCCAACCCACACATCCCTATCTATGCAGGGCTTGGCACATAGAACATGATCAGTAAGCACTCAGTGAAGTTTCATGTAAATAGCTGAATATAAACATATAAACCAGCTGAATGCATTGTTTATACCTACCAACCTATACAAATGTGTTCACAAAAGGCCTACTCTGTGCCTGCCTTAGTTCTGGGTGCTGCAAGGCCTTCCCTCTAAGACAAGGAATTGTTGGTCTTATTTATGAATGAAAAATCTGAGATTTGCACCAAAAACAGCAGCCTCTCAAGTTCAGGGCTTTCCAGGATACCATGTAACCCTAAGAAAAATTAGATGGCCTCTGATTTCTGCTGGTGGAGAAATTCTGAGATTGTTTCAGCATCGATCACACATATAGAAACAGAAATTCCTATTTGTTTTAGACATATTTGCATTTAAGTATAAGAAGCCAAATTGTATTTGGATAATAATGGTATTTGGCCAAAATAAGGGATTAGACCTCTAATCTCTTAATACATTTCTAATACTAATAGTTGGCACTTTAGAGCAGAAAGTGCTGTTCTAAACCATTTGAGGAATTTACTTATTGGCAGTACTGGGGTTTGAACTCAGAACCTCATGCTTATTCAGTAGGTGCTCTACAGCTAAGCCATACCTCCAGCAAAATAGTTTATTTAGTCAATGAGACAACCCTAAGAGAAACCAGAGATACAGAAGTTCAGGGTTAGGGTAGAGTGCATGGCCCACCTGAGGTCCTGGGCTTAATCCTCAGTCTAAAGTAAATAAGTAAATAAATAAGAAACAAGTAAGGTGTGTCCCAGGTTCAGAACTAGGGAAGGAGTCTGGAGTTTGGTGGAGCAGAGCTGATCCTGGGTCAACATCCCAGCTTCTATCTGTCTTCTCATGCCACTATGCTTAGCACAAGGGTAAAGAACATTGAACAAAGGCAAGCAGTTAACAGGACACCATCCACCCTATCTGTGGACTGGGTAGGAAGAAGAAATGTCCTTCTTGCATGCCTATCAATGACTCAGTCACACAACACATGGGCCACCTGTTGAAGCCAGCTGGCATGTGTCAGACAAGGAGTTGTCCACATCATTACCTGCTGATGTCTGTCCTGGCCTTCCTCATTTCCAGCACAGATTCTACATTATCGAGGGCCAGAGGCAACATGCCATGTTCAGAAACTTCTCAGCCCTCTAGACAGGTGGCCCCAGTTAACTGGGATCTGGAGAGGAGCAGTTCATCAACATAAGATGTAGCCAGACCTCAGGACAGATGATCTGTCAGCATTCTGTGAACTTCTATTCCCACCTCCTGTTATTGGTCTCTGTCTTTAGGTTGTTCTAATCCATAATGACAGGGGAAGATGACCAACCCCTCCCCAGGGCTTATAGTATATGTGTTTTAGGTTCATCTGCAAAGGCTGGTTTGACTCTTGGGGCCAAATTGCTATGAAAGAACTCCTGGTTGGTCTGTTTTGGTCATGTGACTGCCCTGGCACATGCGGCTTTGGCTGGGATGAGGATTACTGTGTGTTGGGACTTATACCTTTGGCTGTGGGTGAAGGGGAGATAATGAGGAATTCTTAGAAATTGGAGCCCCTACCTCCCAAAGTATCTAGAACCTGGTTGTAAAGGTCAGATTTTGTGATGTTCAGTGACCGGAGGATCTACCACCCCTTTCATTTTTTTTGTGGCACCTCTGCTCTGTCTTCCAAAATGTGCAATGTTGCAAGCTCTGGTTCATCAGACTCTGCGCTGGCCATTGACATTCCAAACTCCAGCCCATATTCACTGTCCTGCTGCTCAGACGCTGCTTTGTTCCCCCTGAGGACCTACTTACTAGCTTCCATGTCAAGAAAGATGGAGGTTCCTGGAAGCTGGTGGCAATACAAGACTGTGTAGAAGCCCTGTGGAGCACCTGGAGTCAGCTCCCAAGGCCTGGGACACTACACTGATCTGATAGAAGGATTTCCCCCAGCTGTCCTGATGTGATGTCACTTGCCTCTGGGTGACCCCCGTGTATTGTATGCACATTCACTGGCATCTTTCTCAATCTCTCTCCTCCGTGGCTTGGAGGAAAGGTATTTGAGTAGAGAAGATCCCAAATCCAGGTCCTGCTTTCATCCTTCCCTGGCCCCTCATACATCTTGAATGTCTCTTCCTGTCCCCTGAATCACAGACAAGTGTGCTATGTTGGGGCCCAGATGTATGCATTGATATTAATCTAGCAATGATTGATTCAAGAGGGACCTGGAGAACATATTTACATAAAATCCATAATGGGAATGGGACTTCTGCTGTAGCAATGAGGAACTGTAAAGGCTAAGGACTGGGAGAGGAGAAGGGATCTGGGTTGTATCCTTGATTCAGGCCCCTGGGGATCAGGATCTGGCCACACAAAGGGCAGAGCCGCCAGGCCTGAGTCCTTGAGGGTGGCAGTCCTACCTGGATGAGTTGGCAGGAAGGCTGGGGAGGGGCCACATTGGAAGGAAGGGCATTGTCATGCCCAGGGGCTGATGAAGAGAGCCTAGCAGGATGTTTGCATGTGTGTTCAGTCTCCCTAATTAGGTGTTCTTTCAGTCAAGAGTCCCCTTAGGAAACAGACGACACTCTCAAATTGGGAAATGTAAGGGCAACTTAATAAAGGAAGTGTATGCAGTGTTGTGGGAAGGGGTTGGGAGCCAGGTGAGGTCATGAGCAGCACGTTGGGGCTGGTACCACCCTGGGTTCAAAGGCAAGACTGGGGAGCAATTTTAGAAGCAGGAACAGGACATGTTCCCACTGATTTCTTCTTTCCTTCCATTGGCCAGACTCAGAGGAAGGAAGGGAAGCCCTGCACCCAGTCTAGTGGATCTACCTGGCAGAAACAGAGCCAGAGAGTGGAGGGAGGTACCCATGGAAGGCCTAGGGTCAAAGGGCAAAGGATACCACAGTGCCACCCCAGAAGGCACTGTTTTAAAGGAACTAACTTCTAACTGCCAATGATATTGATGTTAGGGAAATCAAGGCAGGGAGAAATTGTTTTTCCTACAGTGTCACAGCTAATAATTAGAGATCAGTTTGACCTCGTGTTGTCTGGCTCCAGAGGCTGGGCCAGCTCCTTAATGCCCCTCTCCCACCCCCCCATGACCTTGTTTGAGGAGGGTCACAGACATGTGCCAGGAAAGGGGTCTAGTGAGCACCAAGGATGGGACATTACAGCCAAGCCCGCCTGCAACAGAAACGCCAGACCTAGCATGGAGGGAAACTCCAGAGGCAGTGTGAGAAAAGTTTGGGTCCATCCGCCTCCTAGAGGGTCTCTGCCGAAGAGGTATGTCCAGGCTCTTCTAGAAGGGCTGAGTATGTACACACTTAACCTGTGCCAGAGGACAAGGGAATCAAAAATGGAAATCAACAAATTCCCTGTGGGGAGAGGGGGTGTAGGCTGGCTGTGTCTGCTGTTGTCTGTGTATCAGTTCCTTGAAGCCAGGCAGCAGTTTAGTGAAGGGATATCATCCCATTCACACCCGAGAGGAAACAGGCAGGAAGGAAATCATCACAATGGAGGAAAGAGGGAAGAAGACGACTCAGGAACAAAGGTCTCAGAGGGAGGAGAAGCCCCATGCTTACCCTCTGG
Source organism: Dipodomys ordii (assembly GCF_000151885.1). NCBI lineage: Eukaryota > Metazoa > Chordata > Mammalia > Rodentia > Heteromyidae > Dipodomys > Dipodomys ordii. Next base: position 11,096,994 of record NW_012267261.1, read on the forward strand.
CTCTCACTTGTCCAGAATCTTTGAAACCCCTTCACCTGCTCCAGGGAATGATGGAAGTCCCTGATTTAGCACTACCTTTCACTTCATAGAAGAAAATAGCATTATTTTCACAGCTGCATAGTATTCCATTACAGAGATAAACACCCTGACTTTTGTAAGCAGCCTCCTATTTCTGGATGTTTGGTTTGTTTTTCTCCTTCTGTTATTTCAAAGAATGTCATGGTGAAAACCTCATATGTGAGTCATTTTGTGCCATGCAGGTGCCTCCGCAGTCTATTTTTGCTTCTCAACTGTCTGTAGTGGAGGAACAGGTTTGATGTTTCAATTTACAGTCGGTTGCAGATGGATACTTACACAAAATTCAATAAAAGTAAATTACTAGAGAAATGAATCGAAAAACAACACGTAAAACACAAGTCTAAATATGTTGTGCTCTCTCTTTTTCTCTTCCTCCCTCCCTCTCTTTTCTCTTTGTGGCTAGAACCCTGCGGCTTGCACATATGAAGCAAAAGCTGTACTGCTGAGCTACCCACCCCAGAACCCCAAAACTTCATTATTAAATTCAATGTACATAACAATTACTCTGTTATAGACACTCAAATTGTGCATTATCTTATAACACAGTTGTATAGCTTATAAACTGATGCTGGTGTACAAGCATCAATCAGGCTACTGGGTCAAAGGGTAATAACTGCGTAGGTAGTTTTGCTAGGTACTCCCAGCTTCACACAGCGTGTGCCCATTTTGCAAATTTTAGTAGTATGTGACAGGACCCTTCTCCACACAGCCTCACCAAAAGTGTGTTGTTTTGTGTGGGTGCTAGTGGCTCATGCCAGTAAGCCTAGATCTTCAGGAGGCTGAGACCTGGAGGATCGCAGTTTGAAGTCAGCTTGAGCAGAAAAGTCTGGGAGAGTTCACCTCCAATTAACCAGCAAAATACTGGACTGGTGGTGGGGCACAAGTGGTAGAGCACCAGCTGTGAGCAAGGAGCTGAGGGAAAATATGAGGCTGTGGGTTCAAGCCCCAGTGTTCATGCTGTCTACCTTGAATTTTTGCTAACTTGATAGATGATAAGTAGGATCCCATTCTAAGTGTAAATATGCATTGCTCTTGGTGGGGGGTGAGAATATCAAAATATTTAAATCCCTGTTTTTTTCTCTGTTCTTTATCCATTTCTACTGGATTGCTGGTCTTCTGCTTTTCTTTCTCCCTTCCTCCCTCCCTTCCTTCCTTCCTTCCTTCCTTCCTTTCTTCCTTCCTTTTTTCTTTCTTTCTCCTTCCTTCCTTCCTTTTGGTGGTATTTTTTTGTGGAATTGAACTCATGTTTCATGCTTGCTGGGCAAGCCCATTACCACTTGAGCTGCAACCCCAAGTCCTTTTGTTTTGTTCAGATAGGGTTTAGTTTGTTTTTCAGATAGAGTTTTCAATTTTACCCTGTCGGTGTTCCTACCTCTACCTCCTGAGTGCCTAGGGTTATAGATATTTACTACTACATCTAGCTTGTTTGTGAAATAGGGTTTCACTATTATCTCAGCTGGCCTCAGACCAACTCCTAATAGTGCTTATGTGTTTATGAATAAAAGTCCCTTAATGTGATATGAATTGCAAATATTTGTTTCAAGTTTGTATTTGACTTTTGATTCTTTAAAAAATTAATATATATTTTTATTGTAAAAATACTGTACATAGGGGTTACAGTTACATGAGTAAGGAAATGAGAACATTTCCTATGGAGCATTGTTACCCCTTCCTTTGTTTTCCCCCTACAATCCCTTCCTTCCCCACCTCCCCAACTCCTCCCTCCCCACCCCCAAGTTGTAAAGTTTGTTTTCAACATAGTGTCTTGATCATCTCATTGGGTGAGGAGGGCATGTAGAAGTTTGTACTTTAAATATAGTCAAATTTATCAGTCTTTGATGACTTCTGGGTTTTGAGTCATAGTATTCCACTCCATGATATGAAGGATTCTGTCTAAATTTTCTTATTTTGTTTATTATTTTATCTTTAATATTTACATCTTTCATCCAATTGGAATTCTTCCTTGTAAGGTGTAAGTTAGACTTGGGTCCGAGTTTTTCTTTCTGCAAATGATTCCCCATTGCCCCAGCTCCAGTTATTAAATGGATATACCACCTTTATCATTAAAACGAATTTGAAAGCATTTGGGATCATAATAGAAAAGGCTCTGTAATTTGTCAGTTTTGTCCAGAACACCATTACAAGGGAAATTAGCTTTCAAGATATGATCTATAACTTTGCATTACCAGGGCAGAGTAAACTCTGAGTAACATAGATGCAATATAAATGTATCTTTTAAAACCCCAAGGGACCACTGACAGTCATGAGGAAACTGAGATATGAGCCATGATGGAGGGAATGCTTAGTGAGATTGAGTTTTGCATTGCAGGTCTTCTTCCCAGCTTGCCTCCAGGAGCTAGGACTGCAGAGGGGCCAATCATGGTGGGCCCAGGACCCCTGGCTATCTCACTGTTCCTGCCTAGCCTCACCCTGCTGGTGTCCCACCTCTGCAGCTCTCAGGATATCTCCAGTGAGCCCAACAGTGAGCTGCTGTGCACCCGGAGGGAGCACCCCATCGTGGCCTTCGAAGGTGAGAGCATCCCACTTGGTTGTCCTGAAAGACCTAGATCAGACCTGAGTAGGGTCTTCTTAGGTGTTAGAAGCCCTTGGATTGTTCACTCCTTGTAGGTTCTGAGACTTCTTCCTGTAAGGATAGATATTTTAAGAACAGGTAATAGTGGGCTGGATCTAATTTTTGTCTCTGAATCATTTATTCACGTCCGTCCTTCATACGTATGGGGAGAAATGGTCATCCATCTTGCCTGAGAGTGGTCAGGATTTGGTTGGTGGCCTCAGTTCTATCTGTTCTGTAAGGCTAGGCTCCATTTCTTAGCTTCTTTTAAGGAAGGAGCAAGGAGCCTCTTGCATTAGGAAGTCCCTGGCGATCTCTAGAAGGCTTCCTTCTTAGTCTAAATCTGCTGCAGGAATGCCCGTCTTTAGAGTCCTGGGAGCCCTCAGTTGAAAGGGGCCCTGGTTGACTCATTATTCCTCTTTGTGTCAACAGAGAGCCTGGGAGTGTTGTATTAAAGTGTTTCCCAAACTGGAATTTGTGAATCTCTGGACATATTCCAAAGGGTCCATAAATTCTCCACGATGTCTAAAATTAGTATATACATTTGACGATAATCCAAAAATATGAAATAAAATGCGAATTCTAGAGAGGCCCAAAAGTTCTCCCATGGCCTGTTAACCAGTTTGAGGGTCTTTGCGTGACTCACAATCACATTCACGTTTCACATGCCACCACAGATGCTGTGGTGTCATCTCCAGAATCCTTGGTCCTTGAGTCCAATTAACACTGGGCTACTCCTTCCTCAGAAACACCTGGTTGGGGAAGGCGGGCAGGGACATGAGATTGCCTCCTCCTTTTACAAATAGGAAAAACAAGCCTTGGATGTTGGGGAGACTTCAAAATCACACCTCAAGGTCAGTCTCCTAATACTGTTGCTTGTTCACTGCAGAGCAATCACATAGTCTCTGCCCCACTGGGCCCTAGATAGGAAAACACAAAGCCCTGTCCTCTGGGTGGCCACATGGCCAGCAGGGTCAGAAAAGATGGAAACCAGAGCAGAAAATCAATCATCAATTCCAAGGCTGGCATGGGGACTTAAGGAGCCACATGAATGAGAGGTGTGGGAGCTGCTGGAATGGGAGGCTAAGGGCATGCTGGGAGTGTGGGTTCCTATCTCCAGGAGGAAGATTCCCAGCTATCTTCTTGCTGTTGCCTTATTTGAGCTGGGATCCCCTAGCTTTGGTGGTTGTCTCTGTAGGGAAAGACCAAATGGGGAAACAGAGGAGCAGAATTCCTAGGGTGGGTTGAGATTGCAGGACTCTGTGACAGCTCCTCATAGACATTTCCTCTTGGAGGGTTTGGGGTATGATTGGCCCTACTGATTCAGAGGAATCCTTTTTTACCTTCCCCTTCTTGTAGTTGGTCTGTATGGAGGCACACTGGGGTGGGAAAAGGATAAGCAAGGAGAGAGATGGGAGGGTCCTTAGTGTCTGGGTCTCCTAAGACCATCTGTGATCTTCAGCATAAGTTAAATGAACATGATGTCCCACCCACCTGCTTACAAAATGAAGGAATGAAGGAACCTGCCACCCTCTCTTCATCCCTTACAGCTTTGAGTTTTCCTATTTACCAATGTGTGTGTGTGTTTGTGTGTGTGTATGTGTATGTGTATGTGTGAGGCATACTGAGATCAATAACTTCTTCTGCTTCTCTCTCTCTCTCTGTCCTTCTCTCTTTCTTGCTTTTTTTGGTGGCAGTACTAAGGCATGAAATCGGGGCCTGGATGCTGTCCCTTAAGTTTTTCACTCAAGGCTTGCACACTACCACTTGAGCCCATAGCTCCAGTATTGGCTTTTTGTTGTTGTTGGTTCATTGGAGATGAATTTCACAGGGTTTCCTGCCCAGGCTGGTTTTGATCCATGATCTTCAGATCTCGGCTTCTTGAGGAGCTAGGATTACAGGTATGAGGCACCATGTCGAGCAATCACCAACTTTCTATAAGCCCTGTTGGTGCCAGCACGGAGAAGGTGCAATTGTGCGCCGGAGGTAAACAAACATTTCTTATTTATTTATTGTCGGTCGTGAGGCCTGAACTCTGGGCTTGAGCCCTGTCCTTGCGCTCTTCAGCTCAAGGCAAGTGCTCTACCACTTGAGCCACAGCACCACTTCCGGTTTTCTGGTGGTTTACTGGAGATAAGAGTCTCACGGACTTTCCTGCCCCGGCTGGCTTTGAACTTCGATGTTCAGATCTCAGCCTCCTGAGTAGCTAGGATTACAGGTGTGAGCCACCGGGGCCTGGCAACAAACATTTCTTTTGGGTGCTCAGACATCTTATATTTATTTCTCAAAGGCCACTGCCTTTCATTCCTGGTCCAGCTAGTCACAACCTGAACTGTTTCCCTGGTCTCCCTACATTAATGGTACAGCTGAACACGCAGTAGCAACTTGGTTTCCCTTGGGCAAGGGACTATGCTCTGGCTGATGACATGTTTTAGAGAAACTGCCTTATTCTAGCACATCCAACTCCCTGGCTTCCAAGACCCCCTCAGACAGCATGCTGCATTTCTGGCTAATGTGCAGGCCTCCCACCTTGTAGCTGTAGCTCCCCTCTCTTCTGCCACCTGACAGATCTGTGAACAACCCCTAAATATCCTAGAGCAGCTGCCAGTTGCAAAAGCTGATGGGAGGTTTTATGTTTTGTAAGGTTCAATCTTCTCCTGGGGTTTCTTTGAAGGGGGCCACCTGGGTTTCTTCTCAGCCTTCACATTGTTGTTGGCCACAGCATGCCCTTTCTCGACAGTGGGGAGAAACCAGCCTGGAGTTAACACCAGCAGTGGTTAATCCACAAAGTGGGTAATTGAATTGGCTATAATTAAAATCACAGGCGCGTCATGGAGAATGTCATTTTTCTCTTAAAGTCCCTGTCCAAAGCCTTTGCTGCACACAGATCTCAGAACGTGCTTGGTGTTTTAAAGACAGCCTTCCCTCTGGTCCCCTTTGCCTGTTTAATAAGAGGAAGTTGGCTCCCTTCCCAAGGCTCCCCAGCACCAAGGCACCGTGCCCAGCCACCTCTCTCCTTGCCCTTCGCCACTTACCCATGTAGGCTCCTTTGGGGCTGGAAGAGAGGAGCAGAAGCTGCAAGGACCTCCCACCCTCAGCTGCCATTGTCATCCTTCCTGAGATAAAGGCCTTGAATGGAGATGGAATGAAGTCCCTGCATGGACCAGTCAGGCCACATGCATTGCTCTCCCGTTCAGCTGCCCACATGTGGAATGCCCCTGTCTGCAGGAAAGGAGGGACTGCAGTACAGCCTGTTTGCTGCTGTTAGAAAGCATCTGGTCTGAAGAGGACCACACACACAGGGAAAAGGCTGAGCACATTCTGAGTGCCAGTGACAGACAATGTGAACAGAACAGAAAGCTAAAGAGAATGTGCAGAGGTTAGCATCCAGGTCTTTCCTGGAGAGGAGAGCCCTTGGTTTAGTCTCTAAGGTTGTCCAACATCCTACCAAGATTTTCAAGAGTGGGGCTGAGGTCAGCAAAAAACCAAAACAAAACAAAACAAAAAACAGCTCACTGGGGTTTAGATCCATTGATTATACCTATATGTCCAAATACCATTAAGGTACTGTGACAATTTTTGCCAGCAACTTGTCACCTGCTGGGGGCAGGGGTGGGCCCAAGGAGTCTGTTCCATTTTGCTGCAGAATTTCTTTTTTTAATCATGCATATCACAATTTTCTGAAAAACATCCAACTTAAAAAAAAAAAAAAAACCTCCAGTTCTCCAGGGAGCGATTAAGTGTTTGCCTGTCGTGCAGAAATGAAGGGCTGCTTTTACTCTGTAGTGGAGGGATAATGAGCAATGATTTATTTCCCTTGCATTACACACACACACACATATATACACACACACACTTCTGGGACTTATGGGAGCCAGTCACTAATGTACTGAAGAGAGAGAGCACAGGGCCTCCCATTCACCTTCTTTATCCCATCAGTGTAAAAGTTCTTCTGTCTACAGCTCCATCCTTACTGGTGTTAGTTCCCTCCCTGCTGGGAGGCATGGATGGAGTGAGATCTGTTAAGGAGCTATGGGCCACGATAGGAACAGTGGGTCTCCCGTGGAAAAGAACAAGAGAAAGTCAGCCAGCACAGTCCCAGACCATTCCCCATTTATCCAGACGGCTGCATGGTACCCTTTCTGCCCACTCAGTCCTTCTGAATGGCTTTGTCTGGAAGAACCTTCTTAAAGATAGGGGTGGACTCTGACTTCCCAGACTCTGTCCCTTCCACCTCTATGGAATCTTATCTAAGACCTGATTCTCCTGGTTGAATTCATGCAATATTTATAGTTGCCCAGGATCCAAGAAAGATCTTTCTGCCAAGAACCAGTAGCACATGCCTACAATCCTAGCTACTCAGGAAGCTGAGATCTGAGGATTGTGATTCGAAGCCAGCCTGAGCAGAAAAGTCTATGAGACTCTTATCTCCAGTGAACCACCAGAAAACTGGAAGTGGAGCTGTGGACCAAAGTGGTAAAGTGCTAGCCTTGAGAGGTAAAAGCTCAGGGGCAGCACCCAGGTCTTGAGTTCAAGCCCTACAACTGACAAAACAGAGATGGGGGGTGGGAAGGAAGGAAGGAAGGAAGGAAGGAAGGAAGGAAGGAAGGAAGGAAGGAAGGAAGGAAGGAAGGAAAAAAGGAAAAGATTGATTGTTCTTGGTCTTCAAGATAAACCATTGGCCAGAAGCATATTGTGGTAGAACTCCGATGTCAGTAAAGCAGAAGGCTATGGGAGCTCTAAATCCTGTTTGTGGGGGTCAGGGAATTGGGGGTGACAGGGACTGTGCCATTGTGCAGAGGCACAGAGGTTTTCAGGCTCTATGAGTTTGAGAAGTACGTTTTAGTTTAGTGTGGCGGGGGCAGAGGGTTGGAGGGAATGTAAGGATGAAGCACCATTCTTTCATTTAGTCAAATGATTGCCAGGCAGATAGCTTGGGAGAACAGTGAGGCCAGAAACCCAGAGGTGATAGGACTTGAAACTTTCCCTGGGGAGCTGGGAAGAGTTCTAAAGCTTCAGAGTGACATAGCCACATTTGTATTCTAGAAAAATGGCTTTGGTGGCCTTGTGAAAATGGACTGGAGAGGGCAGGAGTGGATCAGGCAGGTTGGGAGGCTGTTGGCACCAATCCAGGACAAGAGATGAGGGTGCATGATAGGGGATGAGAATGGAGTGAAAGATGTGTGTGTGTGTGTGTGTGTGTGGATTGAGAAACCGTTTGGAGATAAAAACAGGATGTGTACTGATATAGCTGCTGGAGATCTGGAGGAAAGTCAGGGATGATTCAAAGTTCCCCTGTGTACAGGGTAAAATCTTCTTCCAATTGCAGAAACAGCACTCTCTGATCTTCCCCAAGGCCACACAGCTGGCTGCTCCAAGGTGGGCAAGCGCAGCTGGGAACTCTGGTTGAACAGTAACCACAGGGTTGCCTTTTCTCCTACCAGATCTGAAGCCATGGGTATCTAACTTCACCTACCCTGGAGCCCGAGATTTCTCCCAGCTCGCTCTGGATCCCTCCAGGAACCAGCTTATCGTGGGAGCCAGGTAATGAGATGCAGGAGAGACTTGGATGGAAGTTGAAGGGGGCTGGAATTGGACGGAGGGAATATTGTTTTGGATGAAGGCACTGTGGACAAACCCCTATCCTGAGTCCTGGTCTCTTCTGCCAGACTCTTGTATTTAACTGTCTATCCTCATGGAAGGTAGCAGATAGAGGCTGGAGGCAGGGAGATGGCCCCCTAACAGTTCCTGATCTCAGCCAGGGTGTTTTTCAGGGGTTGGCAGAGATGTCTGCTGGTTACCTTCTGCCCCAGTCCCTCCCTGATGCCAGGACCTGCCCAGTTGGCAAATTCTCTCAGAGCTCTCAAAGAAAAGGTGCCCAGGAGCCCCCTGCTGGCCAGCTGGCAGCCTGCACCTGGGGTGCTGGCACAGGCCACGTGCCTTCTTTTATGAAGGGCCTCCCTTCCCTGTGGCCTGTTCCCCTGAGCCCCATTGCTCACATCTGGTATTCAAGAGATAAAGCTCCCTAGGGAGGCTCATGAGACTTTCTGGGGTGGAGTAGGAGGAACTAATTTCTCACCAATTGTTCAACTGCTGGCCCTGGTAAGGAAGGAGCTTAGAGATGGCCTATCACATAGGTTTCAGGCTGTTCCTGGGCCAGCAACTCCTGCAGCACCTAGGAGCTGGTTGCAAGTGGAAATTCCCCAGGCTCAAAAGCAGCTTTCTGACTCTAGAGTCAGAAACTCTGGGGGTAGACCCCTCCAACTTGGAGAATGGCTAGTCTGATCCAAAGCCCTCATTTTAAACATGAGGAAGTAGAGGGCTTGAGAGGGAAAATAGACCTTCCCAAGATGGCAAAGGCATGGGGTTAAGTCTAGATCTCCTAACCGCAGGGCTATTTTTTGTTTGTTTGTTTGTTTCTGCTGGTAGGTCTGTGTTACATGCACTGAATTTTTCACTCTTGGTGCCAGATGTTCTGTGTGGTTTAGCAGGTCTAGAGGCAGGAGGGATGGACAGAGGTAGCCAGTGGGTTGGTCACTTCTGGGCTACTCTGGCTGGTCATACTTGACTCCTGGTCTTCTGTGTCTTTGCCTCATTTTCTGTATGAAAAGGAAGCAAGTCATGAGTAAACTCTGGACTAGGATCAAACAAGCTGCATTCTTATCCTAGGGAGAACTTGAACTTTGAGTCTCAATTTCTTCATCTATGAAGTCTGAGTTACAGTCTTAGTGGAGCCAACTATACAGGACTAGTGAAAAGTTGGGGTTGAATGTATTTTCTTTTCATTTAAACAAAGCTCTAAAATTATTTTGCACCAGCATTATGTGTTATGGTATTAACATGCAAGAGTTACAAAAGGATACAAAAGGCTGGGTGCTGGTGGGTCATGCTTGTAATCCTAGCTACTCAGGATGCTGAGATCCGAGGGTCTTATTTTGAAGCCAGCCTAAGCAGGAAAACCCAGGAGACTTTTATTTCCAATTAGCCACCAAAACGGGGCAAGGAGAGGGGAAGGCTCTGAGGAGCTGAAAGTGGAGCTATGGCTCGTGTTAGAGCAGTAGCCTAAAAAAAAAAAAAGCTCAAGGTCAACACCAGGCCCTGAGTTCAAGCTCCAGGACTAGCACAAAAAGAAAAAGAAAGAATGAGAAAAAGAATATTCAGTGAAAAGCAAGGTTCACACCCCTCCACACCAGTAAGATCCCTCCTGGGGGTGTAACCTAGCTCCACCTAGGTGGACCTTCTTAATAGCACACAGAAACACAGATTGGAGAGGCCTTCCCTCATAGTTTCTACAGATGTAGGCACACAAGGTACTGGACCTTAATTTCTGACAGAGAAATAATCATTTTTCTTTTGTACTTTAACATGAGTTTACATTCAGTTATAAGAAATAATAGAGAGATATCCCATGTACCCTTTGTCCAGGGTCCCCCAATGGTATCATCTTATATAACTGTAGTGCCACATTATAATTCAGAAGCTGACATTCATGTCATCCTTCTGCCCAGCTGGGATTTCACGTTTGCATATGCACTTTTCAAACCCAAAGAGTAGCATCTAGAGACTCCTCTCTGAACCTTGTGGAAGCATTTTGAAAGCTATCTTTCATTCTGCACCTGCCATGTGCCCAGCAATATTATTATTTTATGTACTTTTATGTGGTAAATCAGCTAATACACGTCGCAGAGCATACGTGCAGCAAGTAATCCAGTACGTGTCGTAAACCGTGCATGCAGAAAATCATCCAGTCTTTACCATTGTCTTAGAAAGTGAATTCTGTGAGGCCCCTATTTTAGGAACCAGCACTTATCAGAGGTTAAGAGTCCTGCCTGTAGTCACACTGCAGGCACACCCTGTAAATGGTGTTTTTTTTTTATGGGTAGATATGTTTGAAAGCTTCCCTTCCACAGCTGGAAAGCATACTTTGTCCTGGGTCTTTGAGCCTAGACAGAGAAAAAGTCCACTCTGGGCTGGTGTCTTATGATTTGTTATGGATCCTTGTAGATTTTTCCTCTTGTTTTCCTTCTTCTCTACCTGACTTTTTTTTCTCCTTCTTCCCAAACCTCATGAAACTCAAGAATTCAGGTTAGGGATTTCTTTTTTTTTAATTAAAAAAATCAGTTTATAATCCTGCTTTGTTCCCTACAGAACGGAGGATGAGATGGGCTGGAGAGATTTCTTTGCTCTCAGAAGCGCCGGCTGGGATGTTGTGATGAATGATTTTTGATGGGATAAAGATGAACCAAGTGATGGAATGTTTCCCCTAATTTGTTAAAGCTGTGAGCAGATGCCAGTGTTACCTGAGCGCACAGCTGGGGCAGAGCCATAAGCTGGAGCCCATCTGTCCCCAGTCCAGGAGTGTGGCACAGGGAAGCCCTGCCAAGGAGCTGGAGAGGGGATTCGGGGGGAGCAGCTGAGGCCTGCAGCCAAGGTCATCCGTGAGGCTGCCCAGCCCCAGGACAGCAGAGAAGCTGAATGGGACCTGGGCCAACAACCAGAACTAGGAGAGGATCTCCCTATCGGAGGTGTCCAATTGCAGCCCTGGCTTCCTTCAGCAGGGCCCCTCCTTCCCATTTTGGCCCACTTCACAACTTTCTCCTCATTTCTCAGCACAGCTAAGGTGAGCCAGAACTTTCTAAAGTAATTATTCCTAAAAAGTTCTGGAACCCAAAGAAGAATGGCTTAGAAGAGAAAAAAAAAAAAAAAGAAGAGGAACAAAGTCTTTGGAGGGGAACCAAGATTTTTAATTCTGTTTGTTATTAACACTTTTTTTTCTTTTTTCTTTTCCTTTATTTATTTATTTTTTTGTGCTGATACTGGGGCTTGAAACTCAGAACCTTGTGCTCTTATTTAGTTTTTTACTAAAGGTTAGCTCTCTACCACTTGAGCCATACTACCACTTCTAGCTTTTTGATGATTAATAGGAGATAAGAGTCTCTTATTTTTTCTGCCCAGATTGATTTTGAACTGTAATCCTCAAATCTCAACCACCTGAATAGTTAGGCTTACAGGTGTGAGCCATTGGTACCTGACAATAAAGACTTTTAATGAGTCTTCATCAGCCTCTGAAATAAGAAAGCCAGGCATTGACTGCTTCTCCATTTTTCAGATGTGGGCACTGAGATCCATAGACAGCCCTAGCAAGTGGGCTCAGCTGGAATTCTGCCTGTCTGTCATAGGGTCTGAACCTTGAGTTTAAAAATCACTTCTCTGTGGCACTTTGACCCAATGGGTATGTCACCCTTATGACTCCTTGAGTTCTGAGTCCCTACAGATAGCCCTCTGGCTCTTAAGTCCACACAAAGTGGTTTGAGCAATGCCTGATCCTTATGAATTCTCAGTGTCTGAATTTTTTTTTCCTGTTGGTCCTGGGATTTGAACTCAGGGCCTGGGTACTGTCCTTTTGCTTTTTCGCTCAAGGCTAGCACTCTACTACTTGATCCACAGCTCCACTTCTAGCTACTTATATTTTTTTGTAGTTAATTGGAGATAATCTCACGGACTTTCCTGAACCATGATCCTCAGATCTCAGCCTCTTGAGTGGCTAGGATTATAGGCATGAACCACTGGCTCCCACTATTAACACTATTAAATATTTAATATTTAAATAACTGTTGCTATTTAAAGCATGTGAGCAGCCAGCTGCTGGATAAAAAGTGTTTGAGGAAGATGTTGCTGGCAGTGCTGTAGAGGCTGGAGGTGTAAGGAGGAACACAGGTGAGGCAGAGGATGGGGTAACTGGATTTTAGGAGACAAGGTAGGTGGTCCAGGAAGAAGGCCATGGAGAAGTCAGATCTAGAGGAGTCACAGGCAATAAGAAAGCAAACGGGATTCTGGGGGCCTGTATAGTGAGGCATAGTGCTCAGGATGGTGGCCAGCAAGGAGGAAGCTGGTTTGAGTCCCTTCAAGAAAGAGCTCCTGGGGTTACATGTGAACAGAAACAGGCTCCAAGGTTGGAAAAGATGAAGTCAGAAGAAAGTTACAAGTTTAGTTTTTTGATATTAACTGGAATTATGCAACACTTTATTCTATAAAACAAAATAAGTGTTTGGGATTAGGTACCCATGGCTCATGCCTGTCATCCTAGATCTCAGGAGGCTGAGATCCGAGGATCAAAGTTCCAAGCCAGGAAAGTCTATGAGAACCTTACTTCCACTTGAACTACACCAGAAGTGGAGATGTAGCAGTAGAGTGTCAGCCTTGAGGGGAAAAGCTAAAGGACAGTGCCCAATTCTTGAGTTTAAGCCCCAGTACTCTCTCTGTCTGTCTCTCTGTCTCTTTGTCTCTCTTACTCTCTGTCACACACACACACACACACACACACACACACACACACACACAAAGGTTCTGATGGGGCTGAGCCAAAGACATTCATTTTATAGACAAAAAATGGCTCTTAAAGAAAGCAGAAACAAAGAACTAAAAACAGATTGGCCATTTCATAGTTCTTCTTCTTGTAGAGTGGAGACAGAACAATAGAAAAATAACTGTGGCTAACATCAGGTGACATCAGTACCTGCTTTGGTGTCAGATCAAGGCAGACAGAATGTAACTATTGTGCCAGTTGAAACTAGTCCATTTGGAAATTTTGGCTCTTCTCTCTCTTTCCTGATTTCTTTGAAGATCAGTTTTGGAAACTTTAGCATGACCAATTCTCTGTCTGGTCTTTGGGGACCTAGTACTTTTGGGACCTAGGAGCTTAATCTAAACAATGGTCTCCTTTAACTTATTTAACAGTAGAATGAGGAGTTTCCTCCCTATGCTTGCTGGGTTAGCTAGGACCAGATATAGCACAGGACTCGAGGGGGTAGACAAATCTGAGAGTTACTGTCTATGTGACCCAGACCATTGATGCAACTTGTTTCCTCATCTATAAAATGGGATGTTCTCTATCTATTGCTAGAGCTACAAGACATTTTAACACACTAACAAGAAGCGATGTTCTCCCTGGACAGTGGCCTACCATAGGTCCTCTGCAGTCAACATAGTCTTGGCACCCCATGAATCCTGAACCAGGAGACTTCTTCCTGGGGTGGGGTCCTGCCTACAAACCTAGCGTGCCTTATGTTTTCTGTTTCTCTTTTTACAGGAACTACCTCTTCAGACTCAGCCTTGCCAATGTCTCCCTCCTTCAGGTACATTTAGTTTTCTTCCTGAAATTTCCTGAATTTGGAAGTTAGGGCAAGGAGAGGGGCGGGTGGCAACCTGAGATGTGATATTCACAATTCAGCCCCTAATATTCACAGCAGGTGCCATCTGCCCTTTCCCATCTGGTCATGGCCTCAGAGCCTGTTATTAAAGTCACTGCTGGGGATATACTTGGGAGTGGGGTGCAGCCTACATACACATAGGGGTGCTGCATACAAGGCTCTTGCATAATTCAGAGAAGCTGCTGGTGAGAAAATGAGCACCAGGTCAGGATGAACAACTGTCTCTTTGACTGGACAGATGCACAAAATTCACCTGACCCTGTTTGCCTCTGAGATCCATCAATTTCTGAGTTAAAACTGGAGTTGTATTGAGAAAACTGGGACTATTGGGAATTCTAAGTCCACAGGAAGCTCTCTTGAGTTTGGGCCTCTAGGAAAAGGGTGTCCCTGGTTCCCTTCTTAGCTTGGCCTAAGTGATTCCGTTCTAATTCATTTTCACTGAGCTGTGATTGATTTATTATCTGTTGCCAAGAAAGACTCCCCAAGCATAATTCCCTAAGTGCTCTGAGAGACTTTTTAATGGGACTCCCTGATCCAGAACAGTTATCCCAGATTGAGAAACAGATGCCAAACCATCTCCGCAGAGGCTGAACATTCCAAAGGACAATCATCTCTTCCTCAGTGAGAGAAGAGCTTCACTTATCATGTTTAGAAGGCTTCATCTCCCAACTGTCGAGCACTCATTGAGCACTGACTGGACATCAAAACTGAACTGGGGGCTGGGGGTACAGGAAGGATAGTCTTTGACCTCCAGGAAAAGTGATAAGTGGTGCATGCAATCTAATTAGAATTCAAAAGGTTATCCAGCGCTGGACTATTTGGCATTGAGTTTCACCACAGTGGGCAGATAGGGAAGGATAAGCTAGTATGACATTTTGGTCTCCTTTTTTCCAACCTGAGTCCACACTCTATGGGATCACTGCAACTCTTGGATGGCTATCAGAGGATGGTATGAAGTTTTTTCCGTGGAAAGGGAGGGGTCAGGAGGAATAAGGAAAAGTTGCAAGAAAAATACATTTATCCTTCTATTTATCCCTTTACTGGGCAATCTGCCTATCTGCTTATCTGTCCATCCAACCATACCTCCAATAAACATTTAGTGAATGCTCACTAAAATCCAAGTCTGGTATTAGATTATGGTAGTAGGCATTTGAGTTTCAAAGGTAAAGTCTATCCCTTGGACTTAGGATCATATGTAAGGGGCTGGGAAGGTGGCTCAGTGGTAGAGCGCTAGCCTTGAGCTGAAGAGCTGAGGGACAGCACCCAGGCCCAGAGTTCAGGCCGCACAATCAGACACTCCCCACCCACCCCCCCCCAAAAAAAGGATCATATGTAAATTCCCTTTCTTAGAGGTGGACCGTGTGATATGTTCCTGAGGCCTGGGCTGGTTCCCAGAGACAATATTCTGTGGTTTGCCAGTTTGGTCATTCTGTGGCATTGCTAGTAGCCAGTAGCTAGTATAGAACCTAGTTTCTAAGTGGAATCTATAGAAACTTAACCCAGCAGGTCAGGGATCGAGGAAGTCAGGGCCGAGAAGGTTCAAAGTAGGGTGGGGGGAAGGGGAGGCCATAAGTCTAGGGGGGCTTCCCTAAGCACCAGGCATTTGACTTTATTGGATTCCTAAGGTCTGTCAATGAAGATCCTCTGTGTAGAGGGGCCAAGGATGGAAGAGATAGAAATAATGGCAGTGCTGTGGGAGCGGTGGCCTGGATGCACAAGGAACCCTCTGGGCCCAGCAGGGCCTGCAAAGGCTTCCCAGAGTTGCTGCCTTTGAACTGGAGCTCAAAGGATGTGTTTTCCAGGCGGGGAAGGGGATAAGAGAGGTGTAAAATAGCACACAGCATTGAGGGTCAGGATCAGAGGATGGCAGTGGGGTAAGGGTAGGAGATGAGGCCTGGAAGAGACAGAGCAGCCTCGCTGTGAGGTGCTTCATTGCTTAAATGAGGGGGGCCAAATTTTATTCTGAAGGGCAATGGGAATCCACTAGTGACTTAAGCAGAGAAGTGGCATGAACAGGCTTCACCATTTGATCACCTGGGCCAAGAAAGACTAAGGGTGGAGAAGCTAATTAGGAGACCATTGAAGTTGTCCTGGCAAGTCATGGGGAGACTTTACTGGAAGACATGGGTGTGAAAATAGGAAGGGATCTTCAGGTAGCAGATCACACAGGCCCAGAACATCACACAGCTCCAGGATCTTCAGACTTGCTAGCTCTGTGTAAGGTGACCCTCGGTGTGGGTCAAATGAACAAATTAACAGTGTTTAGACCACAGAGATGAAGCTGGGTTTCTGACATGCACAGCCGGATGTTGTGAATGAGGAGGGGAATGGTGCTTGCTTGGCCACTGATGGCCACTGAAAAACACTGTTGCCTCTTAGATTCTGGCTTGCTTTCTCCTGGATTCTAGAGGCACAGACTCAGTTTCAGGGGTATTCTCAGAAAAATAGCCTCAAGAGGATCAGGAACTGGGTTTACCACCTTTCCCGGGATGTCACTTAGGGACCTATCCTCAAAGTACAGCCTGGATTCTCCTAAGAAATGCAAGGAGAAAAATAAATATACTTTGTGTCCACATTGTGGCCACAGAGGAGAAAAAATAAACAAGAGGTTGGGACAGGCCATCCAATGCCCTCTCAACAAGACTGGAGACCTTGGCTTCTGATCCTCAGAGTGGCTCCTTTGTGTCTGCTGTCTGGCCTGGGGAGAAAACCCTAGCTTTTGAGTTTTGACTGTAAAAGTGTCGCACCAGTAAGGATCCTGCCATTGCCTTCACTGGAGGTGTCTAGCCCCTGCTCTAAGCTTTCAGTCTAATTATAAACAACTGACCAAGGACTGCCCTGTCAAGGGCAAGGATGCACATGGGTTTTAAGGTTTCATTAGAGAGCCAATTGAGCCTCCCACTTGGTTCCAGGGTATGACTTAAGCAAACGTAAAACCCGATGTTTTATTGATAGCTTAAATAATTAACATTCCTTAAAGTAAAATCTAAATGCAAACAGTTTATGCAAACCGGTATCCATTAAAGGGATTCTAAGTACCTGACCTCTATTAAACAATTAATGTAAACTGCTATTCCTTAAGGAAAATCGAAATCACAGGCAGGAGGGGCAGCCTGAAACCGAGCAGTTGTGTGTGTTAAGGTGGAGGAGGGATTGGAGAAGTAGGGGATGAGTAGGGGAATTAAGTCAGCTTAAATCAGCTCACTTGCACTGTTGTTACCAGCTTAACCCAATCAATTAGTTTTGGAAAATTTTGAAAAGGAGGCCAGTGATCAGTGACATTGTGTCAGGGGGCTGAGAAGCCAGCATGATGAGCTATCTTGGTTCAGCAATTAGGAGCTCAGGAGCAATCTTTGCCAGAGTAGGTCTAGGGGATGATGTGTATGGAGGGCAGTTGTAACAGATTCATGATCTCAGGATGCCATGAAAGTTTTGTTAGGACCTGGGTTGTCATTGGGGGTGATTCCTGAGTTCTCTGCCTTCTCTAAGCTTGGATGATGGCCACAACATAGATTTGTTGGAAGGTTAAACTCTACTGAATGGTGCTCAGATGTGCTGATGCTCAGCCATTATCTCTGTCTGGCTTCTATGTGTCCAGGAAAGTTGCTGAATTCACAAGGAAACTCTCTGATTCATGTCTCTGGGTATCTCATCTATTCTTAAAAGACTTGAACCACACAGCTACTAGAGATCATCACCCTGGAGTTTCTGCATGGAAAGTTGATAGTATATGTCAAATTACACTCCTTGATTGATAGCCATCAAAAGTGAGAAATTTCAATAGGCATATATTCATATGTAGTATGAAATATGAGACATCATCGGAGAAGAGATTTGGTGCCTTCTGGAAGTGGAAAGTGGATGGAGTGATCATCCTGACTTAGTAGAGCAGAATGCCTTACAGAGGCAAGCTGAAGCCTTAGATAGGCTCAGAAATTGGAGTGTGGGATATTGTGGAATTGAGCATTTGCTGGCCCAGCCATTTGCTGAAATCAGCCATTTCTTCCAGAAGCATTGGTTCCTTTCAGTGGGAAAGGGTTAGTGATTTATTTTTAAATATGTATGAATAGTCAATAATCATCAGACATTTGAGGAAATAAATGAAAGTGAAGACCAAAATAAGCAAATAAAGAAATGAAGGAAGCTGTAACAAACAGAGATAATGTAAGCAATATAAGAAAATGTTTTAAAATTTAATTACAAAAAATTAGTATCTTCTGAAATATGAAAGCATTTTGTCTATAACCAATAAATTTCAAATTAGAAATGCAATTGGGAAAGAAGAATTGAATTATAGGATTAAAAGATTAAGTTGAAGAAAAATATACGAGAAATTTAAAAAACAAACAATAAATCAAAAATAAAGAACTAACAGAAAACTAGGAGATCATTGCACAAGAGCCAACAGTGGATTGGATTTGTAATAGTTGTACACACACACTCACAAACACACAAAAACAGAAACACAAAAAGAAAAAGGCAGAAAGGTGAAGTAGAAATTAAGGCTGAAATAACATTAAAAAAAACTTTGTTAAAATGAATCTTCAAATAGAAAAGGCTGACTTAGTTCTCAAAAGACAATAAACACCCAGTGTGAAATTCAGGCCACTGTTCATAAATAGAAGATCCTAAAAGACTTCCAGAAACCAAAAAAGCTACTACAAAAGACGGAGAGTCAGCATCATATCAGAATTCTTTAGAGCAATGTCGGAACCTAGAAAACCATAGAAGAATAAATACTCTGAAAATTCTAAATAAAAGCCAGATGCCAGTGACTCATGCCTGTAATCATAGCTACTCAGAAGGCTGAGATCTGAGGATGAAGGCCCAAAGCCAGTCCCAGCAGGAAAGTCCAAGACTCAACTCCATGAGGCACCAAAAGAACTGAAAGTGGTTCAAGTGGTAGAGTGCTAGCCTTTGGCAAAAATGCTCAGCAGCACCCAGGCCCTGATTTCAAGCCCCAGGTCTGGCATAAAAAAATCCTAGAGCTTTCACTGCTATGCATCACTATTACTGCCACCACTGCTACTTTCCTATCAATGATGAAAAACACAGACAAGCGGGTAGTCTGTGGCCTGAGCAGCAGGGACTGCAGCCACCAGGTTGAACACAAGGAGACAGGTAAAAGTCTGCTGTGAAGGAAGACCAGAAGCAGCCCACTGAAGCCTAGCTCCTATCCATGCCCCAGCATGTGGATCAACTCTGGCTGAGGAACCTAAATGTCATAATGAGACCAGAGACTGACAAGTCTCAGCATTGCAACCTGGTACTATATCTTTTCTTGCTGCTCTCCATCCTCCCAGATTTTATGGAAGGCAGAGCTATGACTTAGACACACTACAGTTGTTAAAGACATTAGCAGATCTGGACAGTGATTCCGTTTTTGGACTGACCTTCTGACATGCAATTTCTAGCTTCAGGAACTAGTAGGAAGTATTGGGAAGATAGCAAGGCCGTCCTACATGAAAGTAATTTTATCTTTGGTAGAGAAAGGAAGGAGTTACCGACTACAGAATCACATTCCTCTGTCCAGATGGATCTGGGATCAGTTTGTGATTGACTTTCTAAAAAATCTTGATCATAGTCAGAAGAAGTTGACCACTGCTGCGGGAGGCTGAAAGCTCTTGGAAGAATGGCAGGAAGTAGTTAAGATTACAGGTGTGACTCACCATATCAATCTTCTGTTAAAATGGAGTCTTTCTGCCCTGGGTGACTCAGGCATAAAGAAGAAGTGAAATCCTCATCTCAACTTCCAGCAGCCAGGCTAAGCGCAAATATTGAATGATAAGACCTGGCTTTGAACTAAGATCCTCCTGATCTCAGCCTCCCAAGTAGTTAGAAATACAGGTAGTAGCCTTAGAGGCTGGTGCATCATTTAGAAATCTTAGTGAGAGAAAGCAAAATAGAATTTTAAAGATAAATTAGTGTCTGGATGCCTTCTGTGAGACCTCTCTACCTGTTTTCCAGGTGGCCATGTTGAGAGCCATATTGAGAACCACAAGAAGGTGCTTTCCCATATGCAGCAAAAGATTAGAGCAAGGATGGGCTGAACTCCAAAGAGCCACTTATCAGGTGATACAGGACAGGAACTCACAGGGAAAGATGAACTAGTCCAATTCAATTACCTCCGATGGAGGGATTTCTAAGACACAAATATTTGGGGCCAGGTTGTGAAATGAGGAAAGGGACTGTACCATGATGCACTGTCCCTGTTGTCCCTTTTTTATTCACCCACCTGAATTCTGGGATCTTATATCCCCAACCCTGGTCATGAAAGTTTGTAGCAGAATTGCTCTGTGACATAACTGTGTGATGGAGGTCATGGTCATGGTCTTCAGTAGAGTTGTGCAGGCACCCAGGTAGAGTTTGGTCCCTAACTGTCCCTCATGTGGGTGGTGTGGATAGGGAAGGGGCTGCAGGTACAGCTGTCATTGAACCTGGATCACAAGATCCTGGCCACACTTCCTATTTTTTCATGTTTCATTCTAGCCGATAGGATACAAGAATTGAGGCCATGCCCACATCCCATGCTTCCTAGTAGCACTGGCATTCTCCTCTATTGGTTTATATGGCTACCAGCAGTTGAGAGAAGTAAAAGTGATACACGGTAATAAAGAGAATCAAGGTGATTTAAGAGATATAGTAAGAAGTAGTCATAGTAGGTGGTGATTGTGAGACAGAGATAGTTTCAGAGCCTGGGAATGTGCCCCGCTTCCCCATCCCAGTGCAAACAAGACAAAAAAACATTAGCTGCTGGAAAGAAACTACTGCAAGAATTCCCACAACAAAATTGTCCTGGAATACCAATGCAGACTCCAAGAAAAAGAATATTCGAAGGCAGGTAATCCCAAGACAAACACCCCTAGGGACTGTAATTGAACTGAGGGTGTGACCAAAGACCATGCAGACCCTGATTCTCTCCCTCCACTGGGCACTGCCAGAGCTGCCAGGGTCAAGAGTATCAAGGGGCCCATTAACACTGAGTGCCTGGAAAGGCACACCAACACCTGGTGCTTGCCCTGGACTCTAGCAGAATAAGAAGCCAACAGCTGTGGAATGAGGTCGAACAACTAAAGAGGAAAATAAAGACCTGCAGGAACAACAGGTGAAAGAAAATGAAAAGATGGCCTGTGTGCAGGAAGCTCTGAAAACAGAGTTGGAGCTCCACAAGCTATCAATACAGATGTTGGTTTTAGAAAAATTTGACTTACACTCTGCCCTGGCCCACATGCAGCAGGTGGCCAATGAAAGAGAACTGGAGCACCAAGATCTTGAAAGCTGCCTGCAGGCTTCAGAGCAGTGGGTCACACAGCTAGAGATGACACTGACTGCAGTCTCCACCACGCAGAATGAGACCAACAAGAACAATCTAGAGGGGAGTGCCAGTGGCTCACGCCTGTAATCCTAGCTACTCAGGAGGCTGAGATCTGAGGATTGCGGTTCAAAGCCAGCCCAAGCAGCACACTCCATGAGACTTTTATCGCCAATAAACCACTAGAAAACTGGAAGCGGTGCTGTGGCTCAAGCAGTAGGGTGCTCACCTTGAGCTGAAGAGGGCAGGAACAGTACCCAAGCCCAGAGTTCAAGCCCCACGACCGACAAAAAAAGAAAAGAAAAAAAGAACAACCTAGAACTCATGAAAGCCCTGAATAACGCGAAGCTGCAGCTCTAGGAAAAGGCCAGAAGCTGTGATGACCTGGAGGAAGAGATCACTGAGCTGCAGGAGAGGCTGGAAGTGCATCTGACACAGAAGGCAGACATGAAGATCAAAGTTCACGGGTTTCAACAAGTACTAGTGGAGCAGGCAGAGTTGGAAAGACAAATGGACAACATGAAAGAGTTGTTGACAACATTAAAGTTGGAGGGAGAGAACTTTGTGCAGGACCTGAGGGTGGAGAGCTCCAGGTGGCAGGAGAAGGTCCAGCAGCTCTTGGAGCAGATGAGCAACTGAGAGAGGAGAAAGAGCAAGGGGTGAGGCAGCTGTTGGACCTAGAGCTGTTGGAACTGAGAAAGCAGCTGGCAGAGCTGCCGCCTCTGCAGCCCCCTGCATTGCAGGGCCATCTCAGGCTGAGCAGCAGCTGCAGGCCCAGGCCTTCCAGTTGCAGAAAGAGTTCAAGAACCCGGAGGAACAACTTCACATCCAGACACAGGAAAACCGGAGCCTCAATCTCCAGAACCTGGGGCAGCAACAGTGGCTGTGGATACTGAAGAAAGCTGAGGATTGGGATCAGCATGCTGAGGATCGGCACAAGATCCTCAAGACAATGGAATAAGAACATGTGACTATGAAATGCACACTCATGCATAACCGAGAGCTGAAAGATCAGCTGACCCAGCTGCAGGATGCCTTCAATAGGCTGAGATGGAGGAGGAGCTTGCTAGTGTCCTGCACTCTAAGCAGCAGGTGAAGACAGATACGCAAGAGAAGCGGGATGGAGCTAGAGAAGAAATGAGGAGAAAAGAGATGGCTGAGTTAAAGAGCCAAACAGCTCAGAATCTGCAGGAGCATAATGATCAGTACCTGGCCCAGCTGCAAGAGCTCAGAGCCACCTGTGAACAGCACATGACCTCCTGTCAGCAGCTGACCTCAGAGAAGGAGGCCCTGCAGCAGCACCTGCTGAGGCAGACCCAGCTGCTGGAGCAGTTGAAGCAGGAGCAGGTGCAGAGCAAATTGGAGGCCCAGATGGAAAGTGAAAAGTTACCAGACACTATGAAGTACCTGGAGGCAACAAGACATGAGAATAAGCAGCTGTGGGCCCAGCTGAGCTTCCTAGTCTTCCCTAGGGAAGGTAAAGAGGCAACTCCCCCTGATATGACTGTCCCAGAGGACACAAACAACTTACAAACCACGTGGAAATTTTATCTAGAAGCTCTATCCATTGCTGAATCAAAGAAGGTAAAGTGCAGCCGGCAACTGCAGGAACAGTAGGCCCGCTATGAATGCTTGAGGAACCTGGCAGTCCAGTGCCAGAGAAAGCTGGAGCACCAGACCCTCTTCTCTAACAGTTGGGCCTATAGCCTGTTTGGGAAGAGGAAGCAGGGCACACCGGCACCCAAGAAGAAGCTGAAAATCTGCTTCACCGATGACCTGCCTGACAAGGTGGACTACCAGAGTCAAGTGGATGACCTCCAACTTTGGTGCAGCCAGCTGTCAGAACACATGACTGCCACTGAAAAGAACATTGTTTTCTATAAAGAACAGATGGAAGTCCTGGATAAACTGTATTGGGAGAAAGATGAGTGTGTCAGCCGGCTGTCCCTGGAGGAGAAGGAGAAGAAGAAGGAGGAGCTGAAGGAGTTGCTGCTGTGCCTTGCAGGTGAAGGCACAGGATGCCAGAACAAGATGCTGGCAGCCACCCAGATCCCTGCTGCTCGGGATACCTCACACCTTTCTGGACCCATGAAAATGGAAGTCATGGAGGAACAGCAATGTTTTGAAGACCCGCGACTTGAAGAAAACTTGAAACTTGTCCCTGGAGAGGCTGGGGTGCCTGGATCCCTGGACAACCCCACTGCAGAGCCTATTGTGCTGCTGCTGCCTGGAATCCAGCCCCATGAAGAGCCTGAAGGCTTTGAGCAAGTCCTGCCTCCCTTCCTTCTACGAGACTGATACAAAAGATGCATTTGGGATAATAATATCTAAAACCCTAGCTACTATCCTCTAAAACAGATTTTGAGGCATGACAATTGGGTGCTATTCTCCTAGGCAGGCCCAATTACTGTAGAATAGAAAGTAGGAATGGGTAACTGTCGGCCAGATAAAGCAGAGGCTGCTGGGAGGTGCTTCAAACGCTAGGGACATCCAACAACCCGCTGGTTTCAGGGAAGGAGCCACGTGAGGGTTAATACAGAATCAATTAGAGATGTGCTGCAATAACAAAATTGGGTGCAGAATTGTAATGCCAAAAGAATATAGAACTCTACATCTATAGAATAACACATTTTCAATGCTTTTTCAGTGAAATGAACTGCAATAATATAGGTTGGATATTACTTCTTGCATAAAATATTAAAATTTTAAGGAAATCTAAGTAAAAGTTATTTTCAACCTATAATTCTGTACCAGAACAATCAGATGTAAAGAGAGAATTAGCCATGTAATCAAAAATTGATCCATCTGGGAGCCAGTGGCTTATACCTGTAATCCTAGCTACTCAGGAAGCTGAGATCTGAGAATTGTGGTTCAAAGCCATCCAAGATAGTAAAGTCTATCAGACTCTTTATCTCTAGTTAACCACCAAGAGGTCAGAAATGGAGCTTTAGTGCAAGTAGTGTAGTGCAGTCTTGAGAAAAAAAACTAAGGGCCAATGCCCAGGTCCTGAATTTATGGCATATTCCCACCCCCCTCTCTCTCATTCTCTCTCTCTCTCTCTCTCTGTTTTTTTTTCTCTCTCTCTGTCACACAAACACACACACAAATTGATTTACCATTTTCACTTAGATACCAGAAAGGTATTCTACTAAAATTAGTCAGTAAATCAAGAAAGATGGAAAAGAGAAGGTAAATCCCAGTTAACAGCCAACAGAAGGCCCCGAGAGCATCTGGTCCACTGACACAGAAAAATGGAGGTTGGGGAATGAGAGCACAAATGAAAACAAGTAATTTGAATCATTCATGCATATAATTAGACATTGAATAGATTTGTAAGATCTTTATGACATTCAGAAAGAATCAATGATGGGTACACACAAAACACACAAATGAAAAAAAGCAAGACAATTGTTAGTAACAAGAAAAAAAAGTTTTCCAAGAAAGGAAATCTCACAAGATTATATGAATTTTGTTGATTCTCGGATGACCATTTACACATTTTTTTTTTTTTTTGCTGGTCCTGGGGTTTGAACTCAGGGCCTGAACACTGTTCCTGAGCCTCTTTGTGCTCATGGCTAGCTCTCTACCACTGGAGCCACAGCACTACTTCCAGCTTTTTCTGAGTAATTTATTGAAGGTAAGAGTCTCACAGACTTTCCTGCCCCAGTGGCTTTGAACTGTGATCCTCATATCTCAGCCTCTTAAGTAGCTAGGATTACAGGCATGAGTCACCACCACCCAGCTTTATTTGCACATGTTAATGAATCTGAAATCAGATAATGTACTATTGAAAACATCTTCCAGCCACTATTGATCCAACTATGGTCCTGTTGAAGTTGTCATGGTTGGGTCAGGTGTGATGTTAGTGGTTAATCCTATTGTTCTGAGTGGACCACAGCAACCCCTTGACCTTATAGTCATTGTAGCATCATATAAAGAAGGAACAAGAATTCTAGTTTGTCAGAACACCTTCTGTGGGAATATTCAGGTGAGATCAAAGTTCCTGTATCCAAAGTTGAAGAGTGGGGTTAGTAGCTTGGAAGAAAGTCCTAGAGACTAGAGTGGATCACTCTAAGAATCCTGCCTGCCAGGTTCTAGTAACTCAGACTTGTAATCCTACCTACTCAGTAGGCTGAGATCTCAGGATTACTGCTTGAAGCCAGCCTGGGCAGGAAAGTCTGTAAAACTCTTATCTTCAGTAAACTACTTTAAAAAAAAAGGAAATGGAACTGTGGATCAAGTCTAGAGCACTAGCTTTGAGCAAAAGAAACTCAAGGAAAAAAAAAAAAGAAGCTCAAGGATAGTGCCCAGGACCTGAGTTCAAACACCCCTCACCTGGCACAAAAATATGAAAAAAAGAAGAAAAATCCTGCCTGTCTGACACTTGGGAGATTAAAAAAGAGATATTCTAAATAAACCAGCAAACAAACATAAAGACAATAACAAAAGCTGGCACTGATGGCTCTGAATAGGAAAATGTTCCTGAGAAGATGAACACTTAATTTAAGGAAGGTTAATGATACTTAATTTTGTTTACCTTGTTAATTTACAAGAACTACCTGTGTGTCATAAAAATATGTCCAAATAAGAGCACTTTCAATAACTTTACATCAAAAACTTAGATAAAAAATTGACAGCATCTTTTCCTTCTTTGTGGCTCACATTACAACTTGATGGTAATTTACATTCAGTGAAATCTGGGGTATTAGCTTGTCGCAGTGAACAATTTTTGCATATTTACAATCATGTAGATACTGATGTTGACTTTAGTTAAAAATATGAGATTATTATAATGGGAGGATAGGAAAAAGGGAGACGCGAGTGTTCTTTAGACTGGTTGAATGAAGAGGCACATGGGGAAAATCTTCATCTCTCTGACAAGGAATCAGATGAGGTCTGAGATGGGCGCCTAGTTTTGGGACATTGGATTAAAGGAAACTGAAAAACAGCTAAAAGAGGTGGAAGTCGTTGTCCAAAGGAAAGGGGTTAGGTTATAAAAAGAATAGGTTTCTAGCTTTTTTGGTTTTGTTTTTTCATATATTTTGAAAAAACTGTGCATCATTACCATGACAAAAATAAGTTTTCAAATAAAATGACTCCCCAAAGCCCATTCTGTGCTGTTATCATTACAAACACCCATACTCTTTGGGGGGCCATATGGTGTTAATTGTTGTTCAGAGAATCTGTTCACTGTGACAAGCTGCAAGATGCTGCAGAAAGAGCTGTTCAGCGCTCATGTTAGTGGTCTGGGTTTGCCTCTAGGGTTGTTGCTTACTAGGTGAGTAACCCTGGGCAAATTGCTTAGTCTCTCTGGGTTTAGAATTCTTAACTTTATGTATTCATTCATGTGTGTATGCATGCATGCATGTGTGTGTGTGTGTGTGTGTGTGTGTGTGTAAGTGTGTATAGTACCAGTCCTGGGGCTTGAACTCAGGTTTAGGGCCCGGCCTGAGCTTTTTTTTTGCTCATGGCTGGCACTTTACCACTTGAGCTACATCTCTACTTCTGGCTTTTTAGTGGTTAATTGGAGATAACCAATTAACTAGGCTAGCCAATTAAAATAACCTGCTTGAGCTAGCTTAGAACCGAGATCCTCATATCTCAGCTACCTGAGTAGATGGGATTGGAGGCACGAGACACTGGTGCCCAGCAATAAACTTTATCTTCTATTATTAGTGTGTGTGTGTGTGTGGGCATGTGTGTGTGAGCCAGTGGTGTTCTGCTGATTCCTCATCTTTAAACAGAGAAAAAGGCTGTATGTTTTACTGGCTGTTTCAAGAATTAAAGAAAGAACTTGTCTCTGGTCCCTGGCACTATGCCAGTCTTATTGTTGCACTCAGTGCGACTTTTTTAGTGTGCAACATGCTGCTCCCATGGGATTCCTGTCCCTTCAGGAACAGCTGCCCTTCAACGTGTCCCTGTGCTCAGGGATCCCAAGGAGGCCAAGGGGTGAGAAAGGACAGAGTCATTGCTCTTTGTTGCCCCCAGAGGTTAGGAGGATTCTTAATAGATTCCCTCTCATGGGTATGACAGTATTCGGTCATTTCTGAGCAGTTCTTTTCTTTTCTTTTTTCTTTTTCTTTTTTTGTCACTCATGGGGCCTGAACTCTGGGCCTGGGCGCTGTCCCTCAGCTCTTCAGCTCAAGGCTAGCGCTCTACCACTTGAGCTACAGCACTACTTCTAGCTTTTCCTGCTTATGTGGTGCTAAGGAATCGAGCTCAGGGCCTCCTGCATGCAAGGCAAGCACTCTACCACTGAGATACCTTCCCAGTCCCATTTCTGAGCAGTTCTGAGTCATTTCCAATCAGATGAAACCTGATCTTCCTTTCTCTAAGGCTGAGAAGCAGGGCCTTGAGCGCCAAGCTAGCAGGGCAGGACGAACCTAGTCCACTCAAGGGAGGTCTGACCAAAGCTATCCTGCAGCTCCTGAACCCAGAGATAGCAGGGGCCAGCTTCCCTCTACCCTGTGCTGGCAGCATCTGCACAGCTGGGAGCAGCTTTGTTAGAAATTCAAAACAGGTGTGGCTGGGAGAACTGCTTGCTCCAGGCTTTGTCTCCAGAACAGGTTAAAGACTCATAGTTATGTATGTGACCCAGACATATAGAATGAGCCACAGCAGGGCTGTTGACATTGCTTAGATAAGACATTGCTTCTCTTCAGAGCTACTCAGAAGGTAAAGAGAGAATAGACTGAAGGGACAGGGAACCTGGATGGCAAACAGTCATCTCCTAATGTCCTGGGCACGGACAAGTTGCATCCCAAAAACTATACTGACAGCCTCAGATGCTACAGGGGAAGCAGAGATGCCATGGGAAGGGAAGTTATTGAGGAAAGGGAAGTCCTCACCCCCCCCCGGGGGCAGCAGAGTGAAGAATAAAATCATGTAGCCATTGCCCTGGCTCTCCCATGAACCATCTGCATGATGGCCACTCAAGCCTAGTTTCTTCAGAGATTAAGAGGAGGGGAGAAACAATACTTGGCAAGGTTGTAGTGGGAAAATTAAATTTCCCAAATTCGTTTCATTTTTCCTTTTGTGGCAGTATTTAGGTTTGAACTCAGGGCCTCACACTAGCTAGGCTGGTGAGATACCACTGAGCCATGCCCCTAGATGTGTTTTTACTGATTATTTTAGGATAAGGTCTCACTTCCTGAACAGGTATACACCTGAGCATCTGCCTACTTGAGGCTACCCATTGTCATGGGGTTCACAGGCCGGCACCATTGCATCCAGCTTCTCTATGGAGATGGAATGTCGAGGATTTTTCTGCTTAGGCTGGCCTAGAACCCTGATCCTCCCAATCTCATCCTCCTACCTACCTTGGAATGACAGACACATACCACTGTGGGGTCTTGAGATGGGGTCTTGTGCAGTTTTCTGACCATGCTGGTCTCCAACCACAATCATCTTGGTCTCAGACTCCCACATAACTATGATCACAGTCATGAACCACTGGCACCTGGCCTAAATCTCCTATTTCTAAGGTTTTAAAAAATATAGCCTTTAGAGACACCCTGCCCCACTGGGTACTCATATGAGGGACATCTGACTTTAATGTCAACACATTTCCTGGCCCCCACCAAAGGATCTGGGGTAGTATAAAAGGACTTTCTTGGCCACCTGCAGCTCTCTAGGGTAGCTGTGTGGCATGATGGAGCTTATAAGAGTGGGCACTCTGGGCCTCTGGCCCCAAGCAGAGATGCCAAAGCACTGGACTGAAAGAGCATGTTCTTGTTAAAAGTCTCTGGAGTGAGGGCATCCGGCAGGCCTTCCTGGTCCTCTGATGTAGTAAGCAGAAACCACACGCCGTAGTCTTCTGCTGCTACCTCTCAGCATCCCATCCACTCCAGAAGCCAACCACGTCCTGTCTTAGAGGGGAGTGTCAGGAAAAAGCCATGTGATGTCTGTGTTTCTCCCACAGGCCACAGAGTGGGCCTCCAATGAGGACACGCGTCGCTCGTGCCAGAGCAAAGGGAAGACTGAGGTATGTGTCCTTGCTGTCCTGGGGGTCCTGTTGCAGCTCGCACTAGGTTTGTGGGATAGAGGAGTGTGAAGTCACCTACCCCAGGGGCATGGCCTAGATGAGGGAGGAACAGAGACACCCCCACCACAGATCCGCAAAGGGGTGTTGTAGGACATTAGCATGGAGTTGTAGGGGACAGACTCCAGCACTTTACCTGCAGAGTCTCCCTCTTTCTTTCTTTCTCTGTTCTCTCCCACCCCTCTCTCTTTTCTTCCTCCTCAGGAAGAGTGTCAGAACTATGTGCGAGTGTTGATTGTCGCCGGCCGGAAGGTGTTTATGTGTGGCACCAATGCCTTTTCCCCAGTGTGCTCCAGCAGACAGGTGAGTGGGCAAAAGGGCAGGTAAGCTAGAGAGGACACAAGAGGAGTTCTCTTGCCTGTTGGAGTGGGACCGAAAAAAACAAAAACAAACAAAAACAAAAAGTATGACCAGTTAGGTCTGAATTCCAGGTGAACAATTAATGGTATCGTGTGTGTGTGTGTGTGTGTGTGTGTGTGTGTGTGTGTGTGTGTGTGTGTTGGTACTGGGGCTTCAACTAGGGGTCTCATGCTCCTGGTTGACTTTTTTGGTCAAGGTTGGCACTCTACTCTAAGCTATACTACCACTTCTGGTTTTTTGCTGGTTAATTAGGGATAAGAGTCACAGATTTTCCTTCCTGGGCTGGCTTCAAACCCTGATCCTCAGATCTGAGCCTTCTGAGTAGGAGTAGAAGCATGAGCCACCAGTGTCCAGCCAGTAAATGGTATCTTAATATAAGTGTGTCCATGAAATATTTGAGGCATACTTATTTTTTTAAAAAACAACAACACTATTTTCCATCTGGAATTGAGTTTGGGGGCCCTCTATATTTTATTAGTCTACTTTGAGGGTCCATCTGTTGGTACAGGACTTCTTCCTCCATGATGGCAATTCCCTTTGTGTGTGGGCAGTGGGGAGGATTCTGGGGGTGGGGGAAGGAGACTAGAGGAAACAACTCTGGGGTGAAAAAGGCATGGAAAAGCATTCCCTTCTCCCATCATGCACAGGTGGGGAACCTCAGCCGGACCATCGAGAAGATCAATGGTGTGGCTCGCTGTCCCTACGACCCGAGACACAACTCCACAGCTGTCATCTCCTCCCAAGGGGAGCTTTATGCAGCCACGGTCATTGACTTCTCAGGTCGGGACCCTGCCATCTATCGTAGCCTGGGCAGTGGGCCACCACTCCGCACTGCCCAGTATAATTCCAAGTGGCTCAATGGTAAGTTGGCACAGCCCGAGATGGTTCTCCCCTCCTTCTGACCCCCGCCAGTGTTCGTTCCTGCTCCATGTATGTATGGGGCTCAGGCTTGTTTAGTCA
Source organism: Dipodomys ordii (assembly GCF_000151885.1). Lineage (NCBI taxonomy): Eukaryota > Metazoa > Chordata > Mammalia > Rodentia > Heteromyidae > Dipodomys > Dipodomys ordii. The sequence goes on from NW_012267261.1 coordinate 11,127,527, forward strand.
TGAAAGAGGCCAAGGTAGGGCAGATGTCTGTTGAAAGACCGGAGCATGTTGGGTGGGCCCCAGATGAAATGACAGATGTCCAGGACATATGAAGGGCAGGATATTTGGGGAAAATGAGATAGAGATTGGTTAGAAAAAGTGGTTAGGGGAAAGAAATTAGGAGAGTGATATGAATGCTCTGCCTCTCCCTCCCTCCCCCTTTGGAGAATCCCCTACTCATCACTAACTAGCTCTGTGGCCTTGAGTAAGCACTTAAATCTCTCTGGGCTGTGATGTTCTCATCTGTAATGTGGTGTCAGGCCTAGTGCATACCTCATACATTGTAGTGAGAATTGAGTGGGGGTTCAAGTACTTATGATCATATCTGGTACACAGTGAGTAATGGGTATGAATTATTATTGCTGCACTTAGTAGTGGAGGCGGGAACAGGATTAAAGCCCCTGGGCTGCCAAGTTGGGGGCGGTAGGATGTACATTTGAGAACTGAATGAGTCAAATCCTCCTGACTGTCCTCTATTCTTCCCTGCTGGCCTGACACACACCTTGCTCCCCTTCTGCATCTCCATCTCAAGAGCCAAACTTTGTGGCAGCCTATGACATCGGGCTGTTTGCATACTTCTTCCTGCGGGAGAACGCGGTGGAGCATGACTGTGGGCGCACTGTGTACTCTCGGGTGGCCCGCGTGTGCAAGAATGATGTGGGAGGCCGCTTCCTGCTGGAGGACACATGGACCACTTTCATGAAGGCTCGACTCAACTGCTCCCGCCCTGGCGAGGTCCCTTTCTACTACAATGAGCTGCAGAGTGCCTTCCACCTGCCTGAGCAGGACCTCATCTATGGTGTCTTCACCACCAACGTGTGAGTCCAGGCCCTCTGTCATTCCTTTCCCTTTCCTGCCATGGCAGAGCTTATGCTAGCTTGACTTTGCAGCCTGGTGAGCCCTTGTTTCTTCATATCTGCATTGCTATGCCTCCTGTACTGGGGGCTTACCATTCTGGAATGGGTTATGGTTCTATTAATGGGAAGCAGCGTGCCTTGCATGAAGGGGTAGTGGCCCTGGAAGAGGCCCACAGCAGCACCTCTGAGAGGCTCGGGGATTCTCTGTAGTCCTGTCCCAACTCAGTACTTCATGGCTCCTGAATGAAGCCAGCAGGCTGTTCTGGCAAACCTGCCACCCCATCCCACTTGACTGCCCTGGAAAACACAGGCTGGGGATCTCCTTCCTGGAGATCTTACATTGAAGGGTAGGCCTGTTAGCGGGTGTCAGAGGAGGGAGTCGAACCCCAGGGAGAGCAGACACCCACCACCTTTTACCTTTCAGAAATAGCATTGCCGCTTCAGCTGTCTGCGCCTTCAACCTCAGTGCCATCTCCCAGGCTTTCAACGGCCCATTTCGTTACCAGGAGAATCCCAGGGCCACCTGGCTCCCCATCGCCAACCCCATCCCCAATTTCCAGGTATAGCTTCTCTTCCTCTGTCCCCAGCCACAAACGGATCCCCCACTGCTCAACACAGATGAATATCAGGCCTGGCCTGCTGCTCTCAGGCCTAATTTCTGGATCCTTGAGAGTGTGATAATCTCTCAGAGTATGAGTGAGAGGGGATAGTGGGCGAGAGAGCTAGTCCACCAGCTCTGAGCTATCTCTAGAAGGGCGGAGAGTTTGAACCTCAGTTCTATGAAGTTTAGGGAACCAGGGGAGCATTACATAAGCAAGTTCTGGCCAGAATTTAGGAGTTTTAGCCAAGGTTTTCTCACAGTGTGTCCAGCATGGGCATGAATGCCTAGAAGGTCTCTGGGTGCACTAGTAGTCTGGAGCTGTGAAAGGCTTTGCAGTCCAGCAATCCTGATCTACATCTAGCCTGACTTTGTGCGAATGTGGCAGGTCACCCAATCCCCTTGAATCTCTTTTTCCTTATCTGGAACTAAGGATAATACCATACAGATAATATTGCATACATACATATGAAGATTTATATGCTTAGAATGTCCTAGGTGCCCAATAAAAAAGTGATTGATTGCCTTACAGTTTTGGATTAGGAGACATAAAAACTTTGAGGTGGTAGAGATACAGGAGAGAGAAAACAGATTAGCCCAAGGTGATTATAGGCTCATGCCTATAATCCTAGCTACTCAGGAGGCTGAGATCTGAGGGTTGAGCTTCAAAGCCAGCCTGGGCAGGAATGTCCACGAGACTTTTATCTCCAGTTAACCAGGTGAAATTGGAGGTATGGCTCAAGTGATGAGTGCCAACATTGAGTGAAAAAGTCAAGTGGAAGCTGGAGACCCCAAATTCAAGCCCCAGTATCAGCACAAGACAAAGAAAGGAAGATGGAAAGAAAGAAAGAAAGAAAGAAAGAAAGAAAGAAAGAAAGAAAGAAAGAAAGAAAGAAAGAAAGAAAGAAAGAAAGAGGAAAAGAAGGAAGGAAGGAAGAAAAGGCAGAGGGAGAGGCAGGGAAGAAAAGAGGGAGGGAGAGAAGGATTGACTGATTACAGGGCACTGTTCACCCTCAACTGGAGATAGTCCAGACCTCTTCTCTTCTGCTTCTTCTTTCCCAGCCTTGGCAGGTCTCTGTTCCCCTGTCCCTCCTGTATATCCCACTTCCAAAGAAGGACCATCCTTTCCCAGGGAAAGGCTTCAGGGGTCCAGGCAGGGATGTTGGGGTAGGGGGGAAAGGGTGTTGTAGAGTTGGCATCCCCCCACCCCGTCCAGGCCAGCGGGTGGGAGGGGAGGGCAGCAGGTGCAGCGTGGTGGAAGTGGGCACATGGGAGGCGCTGGGTGACCCCGCTCCCCCGCCCGAGGCAGTGCGGCACCCTGCCCGAGACCGGCCCCAACGAGAACCTGACGGAGCGCAGCCTGCAGGATGCGCAGCGCCTGTTCCTGATGAGCGAGGCCGTGCAGCCGGTGACCCCCGAGCCGTGCGTCACGCAGGACAGCGTGCGCTTCTCACACCTGGTGGTGGACCTGGTGCAGGCCAAGGACACGCTCTACCACGTGCTCTACATCGGCACGGGTGAGCCCGCCCCGGCCCGCCCTGGGCTGCAGGTGGGGAGGCGATTGCCGGGTGGGGCAGAGCGGGGCTTCGAGATTCCACGGGTTCAAGACCACCTTCTGTGTGCCCCCCCTCCCCCGCCACTCCACCACCCCACCCCTAGAATCCGGCACTATCCTAAAGGCGCTGTCCACCGCCAGCCGCCACCTCCGCGGCTGCTACCTGGAGGAGCTGCACGTGCTGCCGCCCGCGCGCCGCGAGCCCCTGCGCAGCCTGCGCATCCTGCACAGCGCGCGTGCGCTCTTCGTGGGGCTCAGCGACGGCGTCCTGCGCGTCCCGCTGGAGAGGTGCGCCGCCTACCGCAGCCAGGGGTAAGCCACCCGGGCCGGCACCGAGGGCGTGGCCCGCCCGTGATTGGCAGCTGCGTCCTGCCAGTCACACCTGGAGGCGTGACGCAGCTTTGGAGTCAGGGCCATCGAGGTGGTATCCCTGCACAGCCTGCAGTTGCATGCCTTGGGACAAGTCATTTAACCTCTCGGAACCATGGGTTCCTCCTCGTCGAATGTCTTAACCTGCAGCACTTTACACGGCCCCGGTTGGGGGCATCGTGGTGGTGGCAATCCCGTGGTTCACGCCTGTCAGCCGTTTCTAGCTTATTTGATTGACTCTGCTCCCTGCGTTTAGGGAGAAGTCCTTGTCTTTGACACAGCAAGCCCTTGTTGCCCAGGTGTGCTTTGAGTCAGCTCTAAACTTTTGTCTCTTTTTAGAGGCAAAGAAATCTGGGTGGCAAAGCCACGTGGAGGAGGTGCACTGGCTTCACATTGCTTCTGAGATAAAGAATCCATACCACACGGTCAAATGGAGTCATCAGTTTGGCACCAGTGACACCAGTATTTAGGGGGCAGGGGAAGCAAAGCTGTCTTCCAGATTCCTAGCCCTTGAGGTTGCCCAGGCTGCATCCTGTCCTCATGATCATCAAAAGCTGGCACAGTCACAGCCACGCAGACTTCTGCAGTCTTTGCCACAGAGACTCCTGGCTGTGCCATCTGTCTGAGAGATCTGAGAGGCAAATGTTACCCACTCTGCCAAGGGTTGTTCTTTAGCCAGTGTGCTGGGAGCTGGGCAGGGAGGAGGGCTGGATGGAGGCTGCATGGAGGTAGTATGGCAGCTGAGGCAGGGCAGGGCAGAGGGCAAACACTTAAACATCCATCAGCCTGGACTCATGGTTCTGCCAATGAAACAATATTTACAAAGCCCTACTATGTTCAGGGCACTTTTGCAGGGTTGTTGATGTAAAAGGAGGCAAGATGAACAAGCCATAGAGCTTGGATGTCTGGTAACCTGTAGCTACCATGTGGAGAGAGACCAATATGTATAGTGGGAAGGATTCATGTACTGGAAGTAAGCATACCTTGGGATCCATCTCCATTCCATCATCCCCCCAGCTGTATTATCTTGAGCATATTACTTAACCTTTTTGAGCTTCAGTTCTCTTAACAGAAAAATAAGGGGAAATTGGTGGAACAAATGATGTTGAATTTAGGCAGAGTTTGTAAGGATTGAGGATGGTATTTGTGACATGCCTAGTCTAGCAAATCATAAGCAGTAGCTAGTGTCTTTATTCCTTTTTTTTTTTTAATCTACAATCACATTTAGGAGCAGCCCAGCCTCCTGGGTTCTGTGGAGTCTCAGGATCTGTGATGTTGAATGCAGATAGCCCTGCCTGGCAATGAATCATGGGGCTAGTAGCTGCTGACAGCTTTTCCCTCATCTCTTGTGTTCTTCTTTAACATTTGTGTTGTTATTAAACATTTCACATATGCCTTGTTCTCAAAGATGTCATAAATCCTTAAAGGCAAACCCAGTGGCCCAAGATTATTTATACCCCACCAGGGAGTCTTACCCAGCTCAAAGTACAAAGTGGTCTGCCGCACAGGACCGATCCTTCAGTTGACTAATTATTTGGCTCGAAAGGAGGTTAGTAAAGAAGAAGTCTGGGGAATGGCTGGATATTTCTATTTTTATTTTTCATGACAAGGTCTTGCTATGTAGCCCAGACTGGTCCCAATCTTGCAATCCTCTTACCTCAGTCTCCTCACTGCTGGAATTACAGGTGTGCACCATCATACTTGGCATGGCATAGGGAATGGGCTTGGAAAATAGATGGAAGGCCAGCTAAGAAAGCTAAGAGAAGATTTTGACTTTAATTCTGTGGCTGTGGGTACAAAAGTGCTTGTGAAGCAGTGAGATGAAGTCTCAGGCTGCATGGAATGGTGTTTTACTATGACCGGTTGGACAGTGGCTAGCAGTCTTGATGTGGGCAGCTGACTCCCAACACAGTTCTGCAGAGGGGACAAGGAGGTTGGTATTGTGTCCAGTGCACACCTACCATGGAGTAAGGTGTCAGGAAGTTGGTTGTATTCTGACACTTTTGCCCTTTCTTGTTTCATGAGTTTGGGATAGGAGCTTGGAATGGATAATGAAATCCTTGCCAGGTGGATCTAAAATTTATAAAAATGCAAAGTCACATTATTACAAGGTTAATAAAATGACACAAGCAGGTATGTGCAGCCAGCATTCATTCCAGGTGTCTGAAAGCTAACTGCCAATCATAATATATAAGAATTTATACTATCGTGAGATGTGTGCCACAGGGTATTATTGTGTCCTGAGAGAGACACTTCATGCATATGTCTTCATCCTCGCCAAAGCTGGCATGAAGAGGAGGAGGGTTGAGCAGAGAGCAGCCATTAGGCTTCCTCTTCTGATCAAGGAGTTACTTCCAGCTGTCTTCTTCCACTCAGGCAAATCTCAGCACTACAGGGCACAGCCAAGACTCTGGTCTGGCCAAAGACAAGCAGGGCACACATGAGGAACAGCCAAGAGAACGAACCATTGTTGGGTTCCATGAAGCAGTTGCTCAGTGCACGAATCATCTCATTTTTCTGTCCAGCAGGCCTTTTGCCCTGTTGTTCAGAGGGTGTCCTGAACATCAGCTCATTCACAGGTCCTCTTGCTTGTCCGGAAAGAGCAGAAAGGTCCATGCTCATTTAGCATCTCCTCTCAGTCAAGCCCTTGATACTTCCTCAGGGTTAAGTAATCACCCTTTGCTCTCAAGCACCAGGATGGCCTTTCCGTACTGGATAGCTCCTATGGTGAGGTGGTCACTGCAGGGAGCTGGAATCTGTCTGCTCACATCTCTACCATCCATCTCCATTCTACCTGCAAGCCCATGGGATAAACCTGTTCACTTTTGTAATGGCTGCTTGAGACAATACAGTAAAAAAAAAAAAAAAAGTCATTTGTTCTTGTCAGGATGGCTCCTTTTATAAAAAGAACTCCAGCTTCTATAGTCAAAAGCAAACTGTAACCCTGTTCAGCCTGGAGCTTTCATTTTCTTAAGCGTGTTCCCCTGTTCTGTTATCTTTGAAGCACCTTTTGGCAGATGAGGGGGTGATCCACTTGAACCAGGATAACAGTGATCCCCTTTAGTTGGAAACAGCAAGAAAGCATAGGCACTATAGTGAGTCTCAAAGGCACCTCAGGCTGACAGGGGCAGAGACAGGGGCAGGAGCAGCAGGGCAGGAGAATCCGATCTCCTCTTCCTTCTTTGGGGCTTAAATGACACAGGAGAGAATGAGAGGGCCTTAAAGGGGAGGCTGGGGCCAGCCTCCACTCTTCCTTGTTTCTTTTCCTATTCTCTCACTGATTGGAAAAACAAGGCATTTTGTCAGTTGGCTCGGGTTCCTGACAAAAGTGGCCCTGGCACAGCAGTTCCCAACTGTGGCTCATCACTGGAGTCACGGAGCATGAGGGTGGGGCACTGTTTACAAATTCTAGTGTCTGGGCCTCTTCTAGTCCCCAAAGGCCGAGAGGTAGGTAAGCTGTTTGTTCTGTTAGCTTAGGAGTTTTGAAAGGTGTCCAGATTTGCAGTGAAGATTGGGAACAACTTCTCTAGAACTAGTTAGGCCCTGAGGAGTAAGTAGCACAAAGCACCCTGGCGTCCTCCAGAATCTTCTTTTTTCTGCTTTAGTCTTATAGAAGCAGAGGCAAGGGGCTGGGAAGGTGGCTCAGTGGTAAAGCACTTGCCTTGCATGTCTGAGGCCCTGGGTTCAATTCCTCAGCACCACTATAAGCAAAAAGAAAAAAGCCGGAAGTGGCGCTGTGGCTCAAGTGGTAGAGCGCTAGCCTTGAGCTGAAGAGCTGAGGGACAGCACCCAGGCCCAGAGATCAGGCCCCATGACCAGACCAAAAAAAAAAAAAAGAAGAAGCAGAGGCAAATTTTCTTCCTTAACTATTTACTGGCCAGCACTTGTTTTTGGTGGGTAGAGTCATATCTCTTATTATTATCCATTAGAAGTCATGGTTAATTCTTTCTTGCCTAGTGAATTTACTGCGTTTATCAATACCCTATCAGTTGCCTCTTGAGTTTGATGTCCCTTTTTGGAGGGTAGGGAGAAATAAACTCAGGTATGGGCTTTGATTTCTGCTCAGTTGAATATGATAGCAGTCTTCTTGGTCTAAACATCTGCCGTTCAGCAGAATCTCAAAGCCATGCTGGCTGGAACTGTGCACATGGATTATATTGAGCCCCATGATGTCTGCTTTGATAGCTTCTGCTATTGAAACACCATTGGATCAAACTGTTAACCCCCGGAGGAAAATGGAAGCACACTTTCTTTGTATAGCTCACGCAAATTGTCCTTTGAGTGAGTGATGTAGAAACAGCAACAGGTGTTTTGGATTCCTTGGTAGACCAGAGTGTTGTTATTGAGGTTCACTAAGGGTGCCAAGCATCACTTCACTTATATGAGATCATTGGTCTAAGCTACTCAGTGGCACATGCCTTCAATCCCAGCCACTCAAAAGGCAGGAATAGGAGGATCACTATTCCAGGCTAGCATCAGGGGAGGGGAAATTTTAGCTAGATTCTACCTCAAAAAGAAGCCTTCAATGGTGGTTCCATGCCTCACATGTGGTGCCCAGCAGGAGGCAGAGGCAGGAGGATTATGGTTTGAGGCCAGCCTTGGCAAAGTTAGTTCAATGAGACACCCTATCTGAAACACAAACTAAAAGCAACAAGGAATGGGTGATGGAGCAAGAGGTAGAGGAAAAAAGATCATGAGTTAGCCTAGTACAGAGGACAATATTGTTTTCTTCAGCCCCTTCAAGACATCATAAGGCTTCTCACTGAAATTCTTTTATCGCTAGGGCCCATAACCTGTTGAGCATACTGAAAATAAAGAACTCATCTGACAGGAGACTATCTTGAAGTCTCAAGAGAAAAGACAGCATCCATCCTGGAGCCATGCAAAGCTAAACCTGGGGCTCTTGTCTCTATCCCCATATCTGCCAGCATCTTAGGCCCCTTTGGCCAGGGGAAAAATCCCTCAGCATGGTTACATAATGACATGGACTCTCCTAATGGTCACCCCTACCTTCTTTTCAGTCCAGACTACCTTCTCAGGTGTATTTTCACAACTGCCCCCTTGCTTTCTATATCCTCTCCAGAAGATCAGGTCACGAAGGGGAAAGCTGAAGGAAGGAATAAAGAGATCAGGCATCCTGTGGGATGGGCAGGGGGTTCTCTAAGGGTTGGAATGTCCCTTGTTCCATCTCCAGGTTGGATATCCTTCTTTATTTAACAAGGGACAGCCAATCTTAACTCCATAATTCCCACAATAGTCTGCCTTAAAGTCCTGCTAGGGGAAATTAATATTTCTTATTTCAAAATGTAAAGGACACATTATATGATTAAATCAAAAGAAGTGAAGGAAGAAAGGAATCCTGGAACATGAGAAGTGAGGGCATCTGGGGCATGCATTGATGTGTGGACCATTATCTTTTGTTGGCCACTATAGAGAAACCAACTGTGAGATCAGGAAACAGGGGACCTGGGATGTGACCTTCTTCTGGCAGCTGAGCTTATTCATATGCTACTAAGGCACTGGACTCTGCTTTTTTTCCCCTACTGAACAGCTTGCACTGTGTACCTTACACTGTACCCAAGCCTAGCATCTGACCTGGGTTTTGCAGGATGGGCCCACATTCACTTACGGTGTGAAGTTATATATGACGCCAGCTGTAAGGTAGGATGGTGAGAGAAGCTTAGGTCTGGCCCCAGTTCTACCTAGTACAGTTTGTGTGATCTCAGAGGAAAACTAGTCTCTCCTCTCCTTTATACAATAAAAAGCCTGCGTTACAAATACCCGTGACTCTCACCTTGGCTCCCTTTTGAATCACCCAGAGTTTTAAAAATCACCCTACCATTCTTGTCCAGGTGAGGATTTTTAAAGGCTTTTCTGGTGATTCTCATGTGAGCCAGAGTCAAGAATTCTCCCCCCTGCCCCATTTTTTGGTGTCAGTCACGGGTCTTGAACTCGATGTCTGGGCACTGTCCCTAAACTTTTGTGCTCAAGGCTAGTGCTCTACCACTTGAGCTATAGGTCCACTTCTGTGTGTGTGTGGGTGTGTGTGCATGTGTGTGTGTGTGTGTGTTTGTGTGTAACTGGAGGTAAGAGTCTCATAGACTTTTCAGCCTGGGCTGGCTTCAGACCATGATTGTCAGATCTCAGCCTCCTGAGTACTAGGATTACAGGCATGAGCCACCAGCACCAAGCTGAGAACCACTTTTAAGGTGTTCTCCATCTGTAATCAGAGAATCTGACAAGCAGGAGCTCTTTGAATTTTTCTGTGGCCCATATTTCCTGTGGCCCTGTATAAGGACTATGAAGTGCTCATTCTCGGGGAAAGCAGGTCAGTCTCTTGGTTAAGTTACAGTTTCTGGAGGGTTTGTAGACTTTGGTGGCTCTTTGGTTTCCTCTATAAATCTGGAGATGATGATGCACACACTTCACTGGATGCTACATTCATTAATTCATGCTTGTAAAGTGCTTAAAATGATACTGGACACACAGCAAGTTATGGGGGGGGGCAACTGGATGGGAAGGGGTACTTGGAGGGGTATGTTCAGGTATGTTGTTGAGATGAAGCTGAGACTGGTAAGCTAATGGGCTTGGTTAAGTCTCAGGACCTCCATCTTGGCAGGACATGCCTAGGGGCACGAGATCCATACTGCGGCTGGGATGGGAAGCAGCAGCGTTGCAGCACACTTGAGGACAGTACCAACATGAGCCTCTGGACCCAGAACATCACAGCCTGTCCTGTGAGAAACCCTTCATGTCCCTTTCCTCTTCAGCCCTTCCCTTCAATCCTAGCATAATTCCCCAAGTCCCCCTCTAGGTCTCTTTCTACCCCTGTCCCTGCCCCATATGACAGAGGCCTTTCCCTGTATGTGGGCCTGCAGGTTCGGAATGTGACCCAGGATGGAGGCTTTGGCCCATGGTCCTCATGGCAACCATGTGAGCACTTAGATGGAGACAATTCAGGCTCTTGTCTATGCCGAGCCCGATCCTGTGACTCTCCCCGGCCCCGCTGTGGGGGCCTGGAGTGCCTGGGGCCAGCCATCCACATCGCCAACTGCTCCAGGTAGGTGAGGACAGGGCTTGGATGGGTGTGTTTCTGGGGTGTAGAGGGAGAATTGGAGAAATAGGGCAGCCCCACCCAGGTGTTTAAATTGAGGAATAGAAAACTGCCCCTGGGAAGTGCTGGGGACTAGACAAGTGACTGATGTCTAAGGCAGGAAACATGTACCCTAGGAGACTTTTCACACAAGGGGGAGAGAACTTTCTGCCTCACAGGCCATTGATGCAATGCACTGATGCAAAGAAGAAAGGTTAAGCAGGCATGGTAATCACTTCCAATGACCAGCTACAATCAGCCTGGTTGTCCAGACTTGAGATTCCGCATGGGATGGTGGCAGTCCTCTATTACACAGCCTATAAGCATGACCTTGGCCAGCACCTACCCATTCTGCATTTCTCTAAGTGTGGATTATAATACCCACCAGAGAGTGATTGAAATGAAAGGAGATAGGTGTGCAGAGTGCTTGCATACTGCTCAATGGTCAGAGCAACCAACCCATACTTTTAAAGCATCTTTGATGTCATATATGTTCCCTAATGTAACCCTCACAACCACCTCAAGGGGTAGGAATGCAGTCATTTGTCTTAAAGATAAGTATTCTAGTAAGTTATAGAGCCCAATTCTGATCCCTTGAGACAAAGTGGACAAGAGAGAGTAGCATTTGCTCGTGCCAGTTCAATGTTGCATGTTAAGTACTGGCTAACAAAAAAGAGGGAAAAGACAGGTGGCAAGTTGGCAAGGTGCCCAGACCCTCCTCTTCTAAAGAGTGTATTCTTTGCCCTGGACACAGCCTGATGTATGGAAGAGGCTCTCAGTACAGATTCGAGGCATGAATGAACAAACGGATGAATCCCAAGTATGGTTGAGATGATGACCTGGTTAGGAGCTGCTCTTTTCTGTCACAATCTGCTCCTTCCTGAAAACAATCCAAAAAGCCATCTGCCCAGATGCAGACCAGATCTAAGGAGCTAGGGCTCAGAGGGACATCTGTGTCTCCGTCCCCTCCCACCCCACCAGGAATGGGGCGTGGACCTCGTGGTCATCGTGGGCACAGTGCAGTACATCCTGTGGGATTGGCTTCCAGGTCCGCCAGCGAAGCTGCAGTAACCCTGTGCCCCGCCACGGGGGCCGCATCTGCGTGGGCAAGAGCAGGGAGGAGCGGTGAGCTAGCGGGTGGCTGTGCGTGCGTGCGTGTGTGTGTGTGTGTGTGTGTGTGTGTGTGGTATGGTGGGGGAGGGGTCCCAGACTTCCAGAACCTCCTCGAAGTGAATTCTCAGGGTGACCCAGGGGACTTGTCCTTGCTGGACCAGCTGACCCTGTGACCCCCCCTTCCCCCCCAGACAGGGATCTACCCCTCCCTAGAGTGACGCTCCTGCCCTCCCCCCCCCAGGTTCTGCAATGAGAACACGCCTTGCCCGGTGCCCATCTTCTGGGCCACGTGGGGTTCCTGGAGCAAGTGCAGCAGCAACTGTGGGGGTGGCGTGCAATCGCGGCGTCGGGCGTGTGAGAATGGCAACTCGTGCCCGGGCTGCGGCGTGGTGAGGGTCCCGGGAGGGGGGAGTGCGGCCGTGGGGGTGGGGGAGTGTGGAGACCCCCCACCGCGGGCAGGGGCCTGCCTGCAGGCCCTGGGGCTCTGACACCCCCCCCACACACCCCCCCAAGGAGTTCAAGACGTGCAACCCCGAGGGCTGCCCCGAGGTGCGGCGCAACACGCCCTGGACCCCGTGGCTGCCGGTGAACGTGACGCGGGGCGGCGCGCGGCAGGAGCAGCGCTTCCGCTTCACCTGCCGCGCGCCCCTGCCCGACCCCCACGGCCTGCAGTTTGGAAAGAGGAGGACTGAGACCCGAACCTGCCCGCCCGATGGCTCCGGAGCCTGCGACACCGATGGTAGCGCGCAGGACCCTCCCTCCCTGACTGCCTGCGCTGCGGGCCTGGGGGCGCGGGTGGGAAGCGAGGGAGGGGGTGAGGGGTGGCGCGGGATCCCCAGGGCGGGCTGGGCCTCCTGGGACCCCCCCCCATCGCTGAGCTCCACGGTCCCCGCCGACCTCCCCAGGCCTGGTGGAGGATCTCCTGCGCAGCGGGAACACCTCCCCGCACACGCTGAGCGGAGGCTGGGCCGCCTGGGGTCCCTGGTCGGCCTGCTCCCGGGACTGCGAACTGGGCTTCCGCGTCCGCAAGAGAACGTGCACCAACCCCGAGCCCCGAAACGGGGGTTTGCCCTGCGTGGGCGACGCTGCTGACTACCAGGACTGCAACCCCCAGGCCTGCCCAGGTAACCCTGTGCCCCGGGGGCGCACAGGCCTGGCCCCAGGACCTCCCCTCCCTGCCTGCACTGCCTTGAGAGCCTCCATCCTCAAATCTCAGCCTCCCCAGTAGTCAGGATTACAGGCGTGAGCCACCAGAGCCTGGCTGGCCAGAGCAAGTTCCTTACCCTGACCGTGGAGGACGTGGCTACTCTGGTGGCCATTTCTTAAGCCTGCCTCACTGTTTTCTCTCCCCTAGTGGGTTAAAGAAAGAACTTGGTTTCTCAGTTCCTCTCCCTCCTGGTCTCAGCTGCTGCCTGTATTTCCCTGGCTTCCCCTGGGGACCCTCCCTTCGTGTGGTCTGTTGAGTGGAGATGGGGTCCCTCCTCATGGCATCCACTTGCAGTGCGGGGTGCTTGGTCCTGCTGGACCGCGTGGTCCCAGTGCTCAGCCTCCTGCGGTGGGGGCCACTATCAACGCACACGTTCCTGCACCAGCCCGGCGCCCTCCCCAGGTGAGGACATCTGTCTGGGGCTGCACACGGAGGAAGCATTATGTGCCACACAGGCCTGCCCAGGTACTGAGTGCATCCATTAGGGCCGGGAAGCATCGTGGAGCCTCTGGTCCCCAGGAGAGAGCCTGAGGCACTCCACCTCATTCCACCTCCCACCCACAGAAGGCTGGTCACCGTGGTCTGAGTGGGGTGTCTGCACTGAGGATGGAACCCAAAGCCGGAGCCGGCACTGTGAAGAGCTGGTCCCAGGACCCGGGGCCTGTGCTGGCAACAGCAGCCAGAGCCGCCCCTGCCCATACAGTGAGATCCCTGGTAGGCTCTTATGTTAGTAGCTGCTCACCAGCGTGCTCTGCCTTTAGTATCCTTCCCTTCTGGAAACTTGTGTCCCTGGGGCTAGGGTCCTAGTGCAGAATGACGGACAAACGCCACACCTTTACCCCTGGCACACACTTAAGGGCTTTGGGGCCCTACCTCATGAAAGGGCTGTTCTTCATGGAGGAAGGGCCCCTCATAAAAGAGGGTCTGCCAGTAGACATAGGAGAGGAAAGGCCCCAGACCACATGCAACTCCCTGCTTGACCCACAGCAGCCCAGGAGAGAGCTGTCCCCTCTCCATGCTATCCTAACACGCAATCCACTTGTCTTCCTGCAGTCATCCTGCCTGCCTCCAGCATGGAAGAGGCCACCAGCTGTGCAGGTAAAAAGAGCCACTCCTGAGACTGTCCTTCTACCGTTTCTCCACCCCACTCCCATGTCCGGATTCTTCTCACTTCCGCTTCAGGCAGCCAAACCTTGGTGGGTGGGAGGTAGGGGTCTTCACCTGCTTTGGGCTGTGTGCAGGGAGATCTGGCAATTCTATCCGGGTCCTCCAGCTGAGCCATCAGCAGTCTGTACCTAAGATTGCTACCTCTGACTCAAGCCACAGGCTGTCCTGTGAGAGTGGCCTTAGTGACAGACTGCCTGCCTTCCCTGTTTCTTTTGGCTGGCCCAAAGCCCTGTCTTTTCTTCATGTCCCAGACTCTCCTCTTGCTGTCTGTGTTCCCAAGGAGGTAGTCGGGAACCTACCTTCTTCACAGTGGCTCTTTGTTACCAGACATCTGTTGTCTTGCAGGGTTCAATCTTATCCACCTGGTGGCCACAGGCGTCTCCTGCTTCCTCGGCTCCGGACTCCTGACCTTGGCAGTGTACCTGTCTTGCCATCACTGCCAGCGCCAGTCCCAGGAGTCCACCGTTGTCCATCCTGCCACCCCCAACCACCTGCACTATAAGGGCGGAGGCACCCCCAAGAATGAGAAGTACACACCCATGGAGTTCAAGGTGGGAATCCTCTTACGTTAGCACAGAGCAGGGTGAAGAGTCGTGGCATAATGGAACGGCATCTGGAATGTTCCTTCACAAGCTGGCTAGGCTTAACCCCTTTCCTATCTCTCCCTTCATTCTTTTCTCTCTGGTTTCTTCTTCCTCATACAGACCCTGAATAAGAATAACCTGATTCCTGATGACAGAGCCAACTTCTACCCACTGCAGCAGACCAATGTATACACGACTACCTACTACCCCAGCCCGCTGAACAAGCCCAGCTTTCGGTCCGAGGCCTCACCTGGACAGCGGTGCTTTCCCAACAGCTGATCCCGCCGTCCTGGGACTTGGGCTCCTTGCCTTTCCAGGGCACAGAGCAGTGGAGATCGGACAGTGGAGTCACTTTGGTTTTCTCCCTCTGTACTGGGCCAAAAGCTTGTTGCCTGGCCTGTGGAGATCCCATCAGCGTCAGAGAGCTCTGGCTGTTGGTGACCATGGGGGAGAGGACTGACTTCAGGCTGGCCTATGGCTGTGGACCCAGCTCAGCCCAGGTCTCTCATGGCCTCGTTGTGACCCACCATCAGGCTCACCCTCCCCTGCCACATCTGAGCTGTGGACTTTCTGGGCCTGTGAAGAATTGGAGAATAGAGTTGACAGGAGGGCAGCCTCTTCGATTGAGGTTGGAAATGACTTCCAGGGGCATCATCAGCCAAATCCCCCCCCTTCTCTGGCTGACCCCAAGAAAGGCCTGAGATGGATCCAGCTGGTCTCTGATGGAACTAACTAAACGGCTCAGTAACTCTGGACCTCTGCCCAGGGATGGACCATTGTGGTGCTGAGCCATGTGGCGTAGGGGACCAATGCGGGTCCAGACTGTCCACCTCTTCCTAGTAATCTGTATGTCACCCAAGGATTTTCCTCTGGTCAGAGGAAGTGAGTATTGGGAACTGGAGATAAGACTCATCTTTGCCAAGAAGCCCTTTAATCTGACCTGGAACAAACATTAGCCTCATGCTGCAAATGCTTGAAAGGTAACCCAGGAAGGCTAAGACCATAGGAGGCAGAGTCTGGCCTCCATTTCTCAATGGAGACTCTATTCCAGTTGCTGCTCACCAGAGTTGTTGGCTGAGACCTGCCTGGGAGTTTTTGCTGGCCCCTCATCTATTCAGGAAGACACAAACACACACACACACACACACACACATACACACACACACACACACACACACACACACACACACACCATCTGCTGCAGCAACAGAAAGGATGTTAAGCTGTGGCATTATTAATTAAAGATGATATCGAGTCTCCGAATGTAACTGTCTTGGTGCATATGTGTGTGGGCCCCTCTTGGCACAATGTAGTCCATCTGAGCAATACCCTAGGGTAACAGATGGTTTCTCAAGGTGGAGGAAATGATCCAAGTTGAGTCTGACTTTAATAGAGGATTTCATCCCATGTGTGGGTTTATATGCATGTATACACATTTTGCCCTAGTCCCTTTTCAGAAAAGTTGGGGATAAACAGATTTGTAAGTGGAGACCCAAGGTATACCAACAGCAACACAACAGGAGAGATCTGTACCTGTTTGCAGAGCAGTGGGTCTTGGCAACAACTTTAGGGTGAAGACGGAAGAATGTAGCAGAAGAGTATTGATGAGAGTAATTTATGAGATATTTTGGATGCTGTTTAATAAAACCCAGATTGAAAAATGAGTGAACGTGTGAGGTGGGGGAGGCCTAATGTGGTTTCTGCTGAATTAAATAAAAATAACCTCAAAGCTTCAGCCCATGAAATCAATGCTGCCGTTTTAGACAAGATTGATGGACATGTTAAACTGAGATAGCAATTTCCTAATATAATTGGGCGGATCAATTTTTGTAAGATTCCCAGCAGAGTTTAATTGTAGTTAGGCTATAAGGCCTGTATGATCTGAGTGGTGGAGGAAGAAGAGGATCTTGCGGAGTGGAAGAAGTACTTGAAATCTGAAGATGCCTGGAAGGGAGGAGGAGAAGGAGGAACAGAACCGGCCTGGAATCTTGGCGCTTGAGACAACTAAAACGTCAGTGTTGCTAGGCCAAGGTAGAGTCCAATCAGAGCTCAAATGTGAATATTTGTAGTCTGGGATTCTTGATTGGTTCCCATCAGCTCCACAAGTCTAGAGCTCATGGAGGCCAGTGAGGCGTTTTAAATCCTGGAGTCTCAGATTCCCTTGAGCCTCATGGAGCCAATGAAGTTCAAGATTGTTCCAGGACTCACAGGGTGTCTGCCTCAACCTCTTGAAGGTCATTGGTTATGTCTAAGTGGAAGGAGTGGACAGGTCTAAGGCAAGTGGTCGTGGGGAATCCCAGGTAATGGTATCACCAGAAATGAAATCCTTGGTTTCTCAACACCTCCCCCCGACACTTCTCTTTTTATAAAAAAAAAGAGGTACAACATTCAGAATGCACAGAAGGTGCCACACTGCACACACAGGAGCAGGCGTGGGAAGGACTGTTTGTTGACTAGCTCTAGCCCAGAGCTGAGGACCCTAAAACTGCTCCATTGACAAGGAGGGTATGGTGCGTCAGTGAGTATGCTTGGAAAGGGAGGAGGCTTCCTCCGTGCAGATGGCTTAGTGAGGGTAGACAACATGTGGGCATGGAAGCTCCAGGTCTTCTTGGACTCTTTTGTACTTAAATAATGTGTGTAGGGATGTGTGGGAGTGTGTGTGCCTGTGTGTACCAGTACTGAGGCTTGAACTCAAGGCCTACGCATTGTTCTTCAGTTTTTTTCACTTAGAGCTGGTGCTCTACCACTTGAACCACAGCTCTACTTCCAGTTTTTTTTGCTGGTTGATTTGACTTTAGAGTCTCGTGAATTTTTCCTGCCAGGGTTGGCTTTAAACTACAGTCCTCAGCCCTCAGCCTCCTGAGTAGCTAAGATTAAAGGCATAAGCCACTGGCTCCTGGCTGTGCTTTCTTATTTTTTTAAAATTATACATATTCATTGCAAAGAATTTAGAAGATAGAGGAAGTCAAATATCTTACAGTCTTACTCTGCATTATAATATTACCATGATTATAAGGCAGAGACCAGGATGCAGGGTGAAGATATTTCTTCTGCTTTATCTCAAAATCACCCCCAAAGCAAAGGGAATAGAAAACAAAAGCTCTGTCACTGTTTTCAATAAAACCAGGATGTAGCTATAATCCCAAGTCATAGCGCCACTGTGCCTCAGTATTCTTGAGGAATTGGTTCTAGGACCCATTTCCCACCCCACCTTGTGAATTCCACAGGCTGGATTTTAAAGTCCCTTATATAAAATGAAGGGGGTTTTTTTTTTTTTGCATGTAAGTTAGGCATATCCTCTTGTTTGCTTTAAACAATCTCTAGATAACGTAAAATACTTCATGCATTGTGGATGCTTTGGGAATAGTGTTGTTGTTCTACATTGTTAAGGGAATAATGACAAGGGAAAAAGTCTCTACATGTCAGGAGAGATATAATTTTCCCTAAAATATTCTCCATCCTTGGTTGGTTGGGTCTGTAGATGTGCAGCCTACAGACAGAACCACTTGTTCTTGAAGACATAAAGAGATGAAATAACAACAGTCCTGTGGTGGATGGATATGGGTTAAACCTCCTGTACAAAAAGATTTCACAAAGAATCAGAAATTGGAGAAACCAGATGTGCAAAAGTTGGGGACTAGAAAACCTAGGTGTAAGTTTCAGCTAACCCTTTTGGGGTTTGTTGCATGATTTATCTAGATGTTTTCTTTTTTATGTGAAATAAAGCACAGACACAGAGATCTAGGCACCTAGGAGAGCACCTGGACTACTACCTGCCAATTTTAGGTTTCTTGTAGTTGCTGGATTCACAGGTGGACAGCCAGGTTTTTTTTTGTAGTTGTTGTTTTGTTTTTTGTGGAGATGGAGTCTCGAGTACTCTTCAGCCCTGGTTGGTCTGGAACTGTGATTTTCCCAATTTCAGCCTCTATGTAGTTTGGGATGACAGAGGCACACCAGTATACCTAGCTGTGAGTTGAGAAAGGGGTCCTGTGAACTTTTCTGCCCAGGCTTGGCCTTGAACCGCGATTGACCCAAACTCAGCCTCCAAAGCAGCTAGGTTTACCTACAAGTATGAACTTCTGGTACCTGGCTTGAGTCTCTTATGTTTAAAATTTATTTTATTGATATGTACAAAGTGTGTATATTATGGAGTGCCATGTGGTTTTTTATACATGTGCACATATAATGTTCAAGTCCTGGTAAACATTACAATCTTTTCAAATGTTTATCATTTCTTTATGGTGACTGTAAATCCTTTCTGTTGGTATATATATATGACATTGTCATTATATGAATCTCCCATTTTTGATTCCTAACCTCAAGTCTCCATTCCTTGGGGCAGCTGGGGGTAGATAAGGGAATATATGCCTACAGCTCTGTATGTCAAGTTGCTTCTCCATGTATGATGTATCTTACTGACTATCATAGCTTAGCCTACTTACCTTAAGCATGCAGGCAACACTATTAGCACAAAGCTTTGTTTCTAATGAAGCACTGAGAATCTCATGTGAATGGATGTCTGGAGCTGTGGCTTGGTATCACTGCCTGTATTTTGAGAGTCTCATACTGCTTATCATTAGCCAGGGAAAAGAATCAAAATCCAAAGTATGTTTTCTACTGAATCTATATTGCTTAATACTACTGTAATATTAAAACACTGTCAGTTAAACCATGATATATCATGGGACCATCTGTGTCGAGGTACACATATACATCGGATTCCATAGAGTTTCACTTTGGCCTTGATATTCAGCTCCAAATCTGCAAATTGATCTTCACTCTCAGCTTTTGGAAGTCCAGATAGCTGAATGCCTACCCTCAGCTTGTGCCCAATCTACAGTCACAGTTATAAAGGTTATCCTTGTATCTAATTAGCACATCAGCATTAGTTATATGAGCAAGTCATGCTACCTAGCTATAGTAATAAATGATACTCACTATAAATGTCTTGGCAAATCTTGAAATGAAAATCTTTTATGCTTCATATGTTAACATTCTACCAGTCAGTCAAACTACAGATGTATGTTTAGTACTGTAGAGAAAATGCCACAATATGATGATTATGAAGCTATCTATTTTTAATGCCAAAATCTAATTAAGGAGCTAGGTATCTGTGGCTCACAACACATAATTCTAGCCACTCAGGAGGCTGAGATCTGTGGATCAAAGTTTGAAGCCAGCCTAGGCAGGAAAGTCTGGGAGACTTTCATCTCCAATTAACTACCCCAAAGCAGGAAGTGTAGCTGTGGCTCAACTGGTAGAGTGCTAGCCTTGTGCACAAAATCTCAGAGACAGAGCCAAAGCCCTGAGTTCAAGCCATAACACTGGCACCAAGAAAAAATAAAACAACTAATTAAGCACTTTCAAATAGCAAATGAATTGGGGAAAATAATATTAAAAGAATGTTACCTAGATAACTTCAGAAAGAACACTGTAATCTTTGTGAGTCAATATGTTAAATAATTTTCAATTATCCAAGGCAGAACAATAGTGATTTGATTAAATCATAATTCTAATATTTGCCAACTGAGCTGTTGTCTATCTTACATTCATTATGTCAAGTAAGATAACTTTCAAGAATTACATTTAATTTGGGATGGTTAATTCCATTTGTGTTATGAGCCTTTCATATTTGAGAATTCATATCTTATGAAAATGAATTAAAGACAGAATATCAGCATTTCTACTTCAATATTTCATAAGTAGAAAAAAATTACAAAATCATGTACAATATCCATGATTAAATTGCTTTTGATCCATCCATCATAAAGAATGTACAAAGAATACAGAACAGAAAAATGTATAGGACAGTGTAATATGCAAAGAACATGTGGCTTCCTCTCTGCAGTGGAAGGGATCTGCTTCTTATGTAGTTGGTGACCACAAGAGCTATCTTGCAGCAGACCACCAACAATTATGTTGCTGTATAATAATGTCCAACTAAAACTTAGACCCTTAGCAATCTTAATAATAAAATTATAAGACTCATTCCATTACATTGGGATCAATTTCAGATTCATTCTTACATTCCAGAACTTTTATTCTGATATGGTGCTACTTGGCCTCAGCTTTAACCCCACATTGATTTGTGTGTGTTAGGGCTGGGGGTGGGGCAGGAGGGAGGGTGTGCTCATGCGTGCTGAGGCTGGAGCTTGAACTCCAAGCCTGGCTCTGTCTGTGAGGTGATAGTTGTTCGTTTTCTCAAGGCTAGCACTCTATCACTTGAGCCACAGCTTCACTTCCAGCTTTTCAGTGGTTAATTAGAGATTAGAATCTCACAGGCTTTCCTGCCAGGGCTGGCTATGAACCATGGTCCTCAGATCTCAGCCTCCTGTGTAGCTAAAATTAAAGGCATGAGCCACAGGTACCCAGCCACACTGAGTTTTAACTTTGCCCAAGTGTGTATTCTGAGCATGTTCACTATGCCGCTGTTCCACATCTGCTTTTCCTCTTCCCAATTTGTCCTTAGAGTGTTCTATAACTAACTTTTCCCAGAACATTACCCCACCATTTACTTAACCAAACCCCTAATAATAAACCTGTAGGTTGTTTTCAATCTCACATTATAAATGATGTTGGAAAGACTGTTCTATATACATCCATAATGGCCAAATAAATTCTGAAAAGTAAAATTATTCAAAGTATACATACTTTAATTGTGTGTGTGTGTGTGTGTGTGTGTGTGTGTGTGTGTGCCAGAGCTGGGGTTTGAATTCAGAGCTTGGGCTATCCCTTAGTTTTTTCATTCAAGGTTGGTGCTCTAGCACTTGAGTCACAGTTCCATTTCTATCTTTTTGCTGGTTAATTAGAGATAAGGGTCTCACAGATTTTCCTGCCCAGGCTGACTTTGAACCTTGATCCTCAGCCTCTCGTGCAGCCAGGATTATAGGCGTGAGCCACCGGTGCCTGGCCATATTTCAAAATTTGCTAGCTTTGCCCAACTTATTGTCATATCACATTGCATCTTGTAGCTTTATCTTCTTTTTTAGAGTTTGATCTTTTCCTAATGGCAGAGCCACTCATTCTAGGAAAACAAGAGCAAGTATCATCAGAGGTGACTTTGGTTCCTTCCTCTCCAGGAACTCCTTTTTTCCCCAATCTCTCTGATCCCTAGGTACATGGTTAAATGTCCCTTGAGGCTCTCACTACTCCTCTACTTCTTACCAAAAAATCGTGTCTAGTTTGATGTCTTAGGTTTAGTTTTTGTTTTTGGTCTCTGTTCTTTAAAATACCAATTGGATAGCCTGGATTTCAGCTAAAGTGGGACTGCTTGGCTGCATAAGAGTACAGACTTAAAGGGTTTGATTTTAAGAAGTCAGGGATACTAGGACCTTTGAGATTTGAACCTGGAGAGTGATACAGGCAATTAGGACATGATTCCCAATTGGAATCCTGGGATACACACAAACCCTCCTTTCTTCCATCCTTTCCCTAGCTCAGGTGTTAGAGAAAGGCCCAGGGTTTGAGGAATTCCTCTATGACCCTCTCTGGGTCCAGATGCTACCAGCATCGGTAGTCCAAGCAAAGGCAATCCGTCCCTTCTCCTGTTGAAGGCATCTTTTTGGAAGAAGATGTCTCTTGTGCTCTCTTGATCTTGACTTTAATGTCTATATGGGAACACGGTCCCTATATATGGTATAGAAGCTGCTATTTGTACTCGATTAATGGGAGGAGTTTGAGACAAGCAAGCAAGGGGAAGACCAGACTTCTACTGGGCCCAGAAGACACTTGGGGGAGGGGGAGGGGAACCTTTCAGTCACAGTCAAGTCTTACATTTCCACATTTCTGAAACAGTCTTCCCACTACCACTGCAGGCTCAGCCCTCCTCCACCAGCAAAAATTACAATGAACAAATCTGCCTGGTATGAATAACAGACTCTACTCAAAAGCCAGTACAAAATTAGCTTAGCCAATCAGATTGGTTCTCTGTGAGATTTGGACTGAAAAATGCACAAAGAGGAGAGGGAGAGGGAGAGAGAGAGAGAGAGAGAGAGAGAGAGAGAGAGAGAGAGTGAGACAGACAGACAGGCAGACAGACAGACAGAGGTAGACAGACAGACACAGAAAGAGAGACAGAGAGAGAAAGAAAGAGAGAAAGAGAGAGAGAAAGAGAGAGAGAAAGAGAGAGAGAAAGAGAGAGAGAAAGAGAGGGAGGGAGAAGGAAAGCAACCTAAGCAACCTATGTTTTCTCTTCCAACTTCTTCCTCCACATCAATACCCTGTTCAAGCAGAGTGTGCAAGGTTGGTTCAAGCTAAGATCTTTACCTTTCCACTTCCTCTTAGGGAGGAGTCTGACACATTTGTCGGCCTACCTGAACCCCATGCAGAAAAAAGCAGTCTATGGTGCTAAGATAAAGCCAGTCCCCTGAAATCCTGCCTCCTACAGAAGAGGCCCTCAGCTCTCAGCCAGTGCCATACATATTTCTGCTCATTCTTTTACAGGAAGACTGTGCAGCAGAGAAGTGGCTTTTATTATTGTTATTGTTACATGCTTTTTACCACACATTTTCTGAAAAGATTAAAAAATCCTTTCAGATTTTGAAGTTGTACCCTATTTTTACGTTGACATCTGCATATTTTCATCATAGTTGAAAGAGCTGCAAAAGATGTAATTTCTGGCATATTGTAAATACCAACATTAAAAAAAAACCAAAATTGTTCTTTTAAATGAGGCCAATAGAATAGAAAAGGCACAGCACTGAAAAAATACAGAATGAATTCTTCAAACAATTGTAAAAATGCATACTGTTTCATTCACTCTGAACTCGTGGATCATTCTACTTCGCCCTCCTGACACAATATGTCTTTAAGTTTGAAATTCTTTTGTTCTTCACTCCACCATGTTTCTCTGCAACTAAAATATATGAAGACGTTGTAATTTTAATTTTTAAGATTTCCTGTGACTAGAATATTTTAGTTAGGAAATTTGACATAGATATCATCATTATTACTGACATCAAACATTGTAGAGACATTTGAACGTTGACAATTATTAAATAGCAAACCAAATTTGAAAGAGTACAGATTTAGGATAAATGTCAGCTATTACTAGAATGAGAAGAATTAGCCAAGGATAGAGTGAAGCTAAAAAGAGAGAGGGTGAAAGAGAGCAGCAGCATTTAAGTGACTTAGAGCACCAATAAAGTTTAGGACTTACAAACCACATATTAATGATTGTTGCCAAATGAAATATTTATGGAAGAATTTCCATTGTTCTACCAGGATGTTGATACTTTAATCTAATAGCAGAGGTTTGGGGAGGAGAAATACAGAAGCTGGCCATGATAATAATTTGGCTGGAAGTATGGCTCAGTATAGAAGGCTTACCTAAGGGGATTATCTATTTATCTACCTACCTACTTACCTACTTACCCATCCATCCACAGAGACAGAGAGTCTAAATACAAAATATATTTTGAGAGTCTAAATATATATTTATTTAGACTCTCAAAATATATTTTGAGAGTCCAAAATATATATTTGAGAGTCTAAATACAAAATATATTTTCATGTATAGTATTCAACAATCTTTGGGTAAACAATAAAAGTTATAAAAATTTCTAAAAGAGAAAAATAGTTGAAAAAAAATCTTCAACAGCTTAGGACTTGGTATGATTCCAAAGGTACAATTTATATAAAAGATAATATTAAGAACTTAGACTTTATCAAAATTGAAAGCTTTTATTCTTAAAAGAAAGATACTAGCCAGGCACTGGTGGTTTATGCCTGTAATCCTAGCTACTCAGGAGGCTGAGATCTGAGGTTCAAGGCCAGCCTGGGCAGGAAAGTCCATGAAATTCTTATCTCCAATAACCACTAGTAAAACCGGAAGTGATGCTGTGGCTCAAGCGGCAGAGCACTAGCCTTGAGCTGAAGAGCTGTGGGACACCACCCAGGCCCAGAGTTCATGCCCCACTACTGACAAAAAGAAAGAAAAAAAGAAAGAAAGAAAGAAAGGAAGGAAGGAAGGAAGAAAGGAAGTCACTGATAAAAGAGCAAAAAGTCAAGTCATAGACTAGGAGAAAATACTTGCAAACCCAGTATATGTAAAGAACTATCAAAATTTCAAAGGAAAACAAGCCAATAAAAAAATGAGGGAAAGGTTTGAAGAATCCTTTACAGAGAAGATTTATGATGGCAAATAAACATGTGGAAAGATGATGATCCATTAGTCATTAGGAAAACACTAATTACAACCAGAAGACACTACAGTGCACTGTTAAAATGTCTAGAATTCAAAAGGCAGAGGTTGAGGATATAGCTCAGCAGTACCATAAAATGCACAATTTGCATGCACAAGGCACTGGGTTCAATCCCCAGCAAAGCAAAACTAGACCAACAAACAATCACAACAATAAAAACCTGATCATACCAAAGGTAATGAGGTTATAGAATCAATCAAACTCTCCTACCTTGTATGTGAAAATGTAAAATTTTTATAGATGTTTTAGGTCACTGGCCTCAACTTCAATGTTTCATATGGCAGGTCTGGTTATTCCCCCCAAAAGGCAAATAAAAAGACAAATAATGGTGAAAGTGAGACAAAGACTTACTTGATGCAGCACCAGGGGAAGAGGAAAGGAAGGCATATATTTCAACTAATCTTCCTCATGTAGGCATTTGCTTTAGATCTAAATATTAGGAGGTATTAGGAGCAAAGGAGGAAAATTATTAAACAGTCTCAATCGCAGGTGTATGTCTGATGGTCATAGGTGGTGGTCACAGTTGGTCTAATTTCTCATTGTTGCAGGATTGTGGGGTCTTGGTTGTTATAGTCCTTACTGCTTTGTAGGGTATAGCTTTGTCTCCTACCTCAGCAAGCTTACCCATCAGTCTCACTCTTCCTGGATTCCAAGATGGCTGCCAGAGAAAATGGTTCAGAGCAAAGGACACACATACAAAATGGAGGATGGCAGGAGGGACAGAAGGAGGAAATATTACTCATTACCCGAGTTATGAACTGGTAACCCTTCTGTCCAACATCATAAAAACAAGTTAAAAAATTAAAAAGAGGTTGGGATACCAAGTTTTTAATCTGCTTTTAGCTAATTCATAGACTCAAGTAAGGAATCTGTTTTTCAGCAAATGCAAAATCGTTACTAGAGTTTTTAGGACAAAGGTCCAAACTTTGGGGGTCCCAACAGATTAGGTTCTGTCCATCCCAAGTCGCCAATGAAAAAGACAGCGGAAAAAAAAAAAACAGGAAAGAAACCCTTTTCGGTGTAGTGAATCCCAGGAAGACGAAGAGAACCAATGTATTCAGTACTGTACTTGAGGCTTCATGCTTACCTAGAGGAAGAATTAGGGCAGGGACAAGAGATGTGCGTAATTAAGTCATTTTAGTTGAATTGTGGACTAGCTGATTATTATCTCAAGCCGGCAAGGAGATGGCACCAGAGAAGCTGTCATCACTAAGAGGGTCTGATCTGGTTGCTGCCTCTTTGAGGGAAGCCTCAGCTCCAGTCTTGGGGTAATAGTTCTCATTGTGGGGAGTGAGTTCATCGTGGAGTGATTCCTGCAAGCTGGCTGTCCTGGCAGGTTTAAAGCAATGACCCGAGATTTCAAGGTGCTGCTCTAGAGGCCTACAACAAGAGACTGCAAAAGCTGGCAGAGGGTAGTCTGTTGTTTTATGATGCTTATGCACCTCTTCAAAATACTTTAGTTATCTTCCCTTGGCCCTCAGTTTTGGAAAAGGATCAAAAAAGTTAGGCAAATCTAGGGCTAATCAACCTTGTATTACCAGTTTTTAATATACTTTTTAAGTGATTAACATGCCTACATATAAAACTGAGCAGGAATTAATTCCAAAGTTTAAGGTAACCAAGGAGAAATGAAGAAATGAAGGCAGAATGCTGAGTTCTTATCTAGCTCTCAGTTATCCATTGGGTATCTGCACGCCATGAGAACAGTTAGTATGGCCTTTGAGTTCCTATTACAAAATGAAACAACCATTTTGGGAAAAGTATGGCAATTTCTTGACTAGGTAAGCCTACACTCAATATGATGGTCAGCATGGGAAGTTTTAAGTTTACCCTTTTCACTCACAAGCTTCAACGTTCAGTATATGAAATATAAAATAATTGGTCAACAGTGTAACAGAGGAAGAATAACAGATTTATTAGTGTGCAGAAATCCAAGAGCCAGGCACAAAGTAAGACTCAAAGGAAGCTGGGCATGGTGGCACATGCTTGTAATTCTAGCACTCAGGAGACCGAGGCAGGAAGATCTTGAGTTGGAGGGCAACCTGGTCTACATAGCAAGGCCCTGTCCACAAAAAATAAAAAGAAAGAAAAGAAAAATACTCCAAGGAGGAGGGCTATACAGTTGAAGCTTATATAAAACAAAGCAAAGGGATAGGTGCTTGGGCTTCTCAAGGGAAGGAAAGGGGAACAGGTATGAGGAGAACAAGAACTGTCATGTTATGTGGATGAAGCCTCCAGGTAACAGCTTCTTGTGGTAACTTCTGTCTGGGCCAGCTGTCAGATCCCACAACAGCCTTTTTCTGTGAAAAGAGCTTTCTTTTGCAGAAAGGAGGCTAGCAGAGTGAAAAGCCTTTGGACATATCCTCTGGCTGTGTACTTCACCAATAGTAGATTTCCTTATAGAGGTAAATTTCCTTTATTTTTCATGGAGGGACAGTACTGGAGTTTGAATTTAGTGCCTCATGCTCCTGCCTGGCTCTTTTGCTCAAGACTGACACTCTATCACTTGAGTCACACCTCCAGTTCTAGCTTTTTGTTGGTTAACTGGAGATAAGAATCTCATGAACTTAGTCTGCTCAGGCTGGCTTTGAACCTTGATCCTTAGATCTCAGCCTCCTAAGTAGCTAGGATTAAGTCACTAGCACCTGGCAAGAGATGTGAATTTCTTGCACACAAAGGCAGTTTTGTTTTGTTGTTGTTGTTTTTTGTCAGTTGTGGGGCCTGAACTCTGAACCTGGATGTTGTCCCTCAGCTCTTCAGCTTAAGGCTAGTACTCTACCAGTTGAGCTATATAGCACCACTTCCGGCTCTTTTCTGCTTATGCAGTGCTGAGGAATCAAACCCGGGGCCTCATGCATGCAAGGCAAGCACTCTACCACTGAGCCACCTTCCCAGCCCCACAAAGGCAGGTTTTCAGAGTTGGTATGGTCTTCAGTTTCTCAGAATAGCTATCTAGAAAAACGCTGAAGAAATATTTTCTTTGGTTGGATCCCACAGTAACTAAGATTAAAGTCTATATATACACAAAGATTTTTACACAAGGTTCACAGCAGTTTTATTTGTAAGAGTAAAAACTTCACATGATGTAAATATCCATCAACAGGTGAGTGGATAGATAAATTGTCTTACATTCATAAATGAAATAAACTAAGCAATAAAAAGGAACAAACTACTGATATATGCAGCATCATGAATGGATATAAAAACATTTATGTTGAATGAAAGAAGCCAGACAAAAATAAATAGTCTATACTGTAGGATTCCATTTATATCCAATTTCAGAAAATGGGAAGCAATCTGTAGTGACAGAGAGCAAATTATGTTTGCCTGGGGATGGAGGACAGAGGCAAAAGAGGAGAAGAGAGAAAGAGGCTTTAATAAGGGTGATGGATGTGTTCAGTATTTTGGTAGTGGTGATGGGTGGTGTGTATGTGTTTTCAAAAATTATTTCATCCTAGCTACTCAGGAGGCTGAGATTTGAGAATCATGGTTCAAAGCCAGCCCCGGCAGTAAAGTCTGTGAGCCTCTTATCTCCAATAAACCACTAGAAAACCGGAAGTGGTGCTGTGGCTCAAGTGGTAGAGCGCTTGCCTTGAGCTGAAGAGTGCAGGGAAAATGCCCAAGCCTAGAGTTCAAGCTCCACGACCGACAAAAAAAAAAAAAAGAATTCACACTTTTAAGCATGGGAGGTTATCTGTATGTCATCTATATTTCACCTCTATAAAGCTGCTACCTACCGTACCTTTTACAATGTTTCTTTTATTGGAAAGGGTAGCTTAGTATTCACTAATCAGTGGTAAATGGGAAGCAGGACATCTATGTCTTACACTTGTAATCCCAGTTACTTTGGAGGCCCATAAGCGAGGATCGAGGTTTAAAGCCAGCCTGAGCAGGAAAGTCCATGAGACTCTGACCTACAATTAAAAACCAAAAAGCTGGAAGTGGATCTGTGACTCAAGTGGTATAGCTCCAGCCTTAAATGAAAATGCTAATGGATGGCACAGCCAAGCCTGGAGTTCAAGTCCCAGTACCTGTGCATGTGTGCACACACACACACCTGGAGTTCAAGTTCCAGTACCTGCACACACACACACACACACACACACACACACACACACACACACACACACACACACACACACACACACACAGAGTAAACAGGGAACTTCCTGCTCTCCTCCCAGCAATACCCTTATGTGTCTGAATGACATAGTCCAAGGTGAAGGTGGAGAAGAAAACTTTTGAAGTTCTTTTCCCTGAATGTGGTAAAAAAAAGCACAGAGGATAAGATCAAAATCAGCATGCTTGATTACAGATAAGGGATGCAGCCTGGACATGGAAAAAATAAGCAACCTCTATTGCTTCTCCCAGATGTTTTTGCTTAGTTCTTTTGCAACCTTCTCTAAAGGTGGCCATCTTTCATAGAAGTTGGGGAATGGAAGAGGGGAGGTTATTCAACAGTTATTGCCACGCTTCCTGCTCTTCCATTCCACCATATGCTTGAATTCTGAACATTTTGACTGGAGTCAAAGAATCCATCACAGTTTCACATTCCTCATCACAGAAATACGTGTAAGAAAGGAATAGGTACAAAGCCCTATTTTGGGCCCATGGGCAGTAGGGATGGTTTGTGTCAGAACTGGGACTTGAACTTACTGCCTGGGCACTCTCCCTTAGCTTTTCCACTCAAAGCTGGTATTGAATCACTTAACCCACACCTTCAACTCCAGATTTTTTTTTTTTGGGTGCTTAACTAGAGAAAAAAGTCTCATGGGACTTGCCTGCTGGTGATGGCTCCAAGCTGAGATCCTCAGATCTCGGCCTCCTGAGTAGCTAGGATTATAGGTGTGAACCTCTGGCACCACTTAAGGGTGCATATTTTTATTGCCATTTCCTACTTACTGTTTTAGATGGTGTGAAGGTTTTAACTAACATCCCGGGACCTCTACAGTAGTGTGGCTAAGGGTGAGTGATGTGTCTGGTTTGTAAAGTGGGGAAGAGAATGAATGAAAAGGAGAAGTGAGAAGTAGAACCTATATATCTGTGAACTCCAGTCAAGGGGACCTCTCTCAATTTTAGGAAAGGCAATTCTCCATGTCCTCAGATCTCTGAGTCTGTGAACTTTGTGCTTTCCCATGCCCCAACCCAGGAGCCCCAGCATACAGGGATGACCCTGGGCTTTTGAATTCTACCCCTACCACTTATTTACCAGCTGTGCCATGTGATGTGTGGGGTATGAGTAGTTACATGTCCTTCACAGGGCTTTTGTGAAAAGTAGATTTTTTTACAGAAAGGATGTGGCACAAAGTCCAGCCAATACACATAGCCTTTAAGAAAATTTCTACTAAGCTGGGTGCTGATGGCTCACACCTGTAATTCCAACTACCTAGGAGGCTGAGATGTGAGGATTGGGTTTGAAGCCAGGCCAGACAGAAAAGTTTGTGATTCTTGTCAATTAACCACCAAAAAGCTGCAAGTGGAGCTATGTCTTAAGTAGTAGAGTGCCACTAACTTTGAGAGAGAGAGAAAAAAAGCCAAGGAGAGCACATAGCCCTGATTTTAAACACCAGTATCTGATGCACAATAAATAGAAGACAAAAAGAACAAAAAACAAGAGAAGAGGAGAGAAAGTAAGAAAAGGTAAATAAAATGCCTGCTACCCTTGTTTGACCTACTGTTTTACAGGCTCCGTGGCCACACAGCCTGGGCTCTAACTCAGCTCCAGGCCACGGCTATTTGACCTTAGGCAGTTTGCTTCTTATGCATAATGAAGCTAATAATAGAAAGTACCTTGGGTTTGCTGTGAGGACTGAAGCACAGAAAGTGCTTAGAACAGTATCAAGCACAGAGCAAGAACCCCAAATGTTCATCAGTGTTTCTGAGCCAAGCATTGGACACTAAAGCTCATCTCAGCAATCTGACCCCCTGCTATGTCAAATACGGAAAATAGGAGCTGGAGCTTCATAAAAACTGCTTCATTGACAAAATTCCAAAGATGCCCTTTCTTGGGGGTGGGAGGAGGGAGTGGAGACAAAATGATAGTCATCTAGTAAATTATGCATGCAACATATAGTTCAGTGAATTTCATGAGTCTCCCTCCCTATAAGACCTTTCCATCTCTGTGTATCCAAAAGGAAAATTGTCCTCTTTCCCTACCCTTGCTACCTTTCATTTGGTAGAATTCAGAACTGACAAGATATTAAAGAGAATCAGTCTTACTGCTTTAAGGTCAAAAGACCTAAAGGTTGAGTCAGGACCTATCCATGCTAAGGGCATGAGGTTCATGAGAAGCACAGAAAAGAACAAAGCAGGGAGTGGATCCCTGGGTGACTGATTTTCCCTCTGGTTTCCCTTCCCCATTGGAGCAAATCTCTGACTCAGGGTTAACTCATTTGCTGGTAAAGTCTAAGTGGGCTGGACACACACACACGAATCTGAGGCTAGAAGTCAGGAGCTAAGAGCCTCATATGTGAACTAAATAATTCCCATTCTAGGTATTCTTTTATAAGAAAACCTTTAGGAAGTAGGATATGGGCAAATATACAATGATAAGTTCTCCAGAATATATTTCCTTAGGGACAATGGAATACCCAGCAATGGAATGTAATGTCATGGGAAAATGTTTAGAATACAATGCTAAAGATATTAAAGAAAAACACAGTATGGTCTATACTATAAAAACAATTTACAGCAAGAAGTAGTAGCATACTTTTCTGTAATTAAAGTCTTCACAGATTGTGCATTGTTTTAGAATGGAAAAATTGTTCAGAAAAAGTGGGGCAAAATTTTGCATTGTATATAACCTAGGAAAAATTTACCATGTGTTTGCCCAATCAACATCCATCGAATAGATGCTGAAGACTAGGGGACCATGGGAAGTATAGGAAGAAAGAAGGCCAATACAATAATCTTCCAGAAAGCCAGAATTTTCTAGCTGCTTTCTGTTCATCACTTTATACTGTCATCACAGAACAACATGCCACACACCTAGGAGTTAACACCACGGTGGAGAAATGCATGTCATGGTCAAAATGATGAAGAATACTTGAGAAAGCTGAGGCAAGGAGACATGTATAAAGGCAAAAGGAAGAGAGGATTTAAGTTGTTTGGAAACAATCATCCTTCTATGAGACTCAATTACAAAGATTGAACAGTCCAAAGGTGACCAGTCCAAAGCTGTACAGACATTCTTGCACCAGTGTTTTTTGTGTAAAGGATTGGAAGCTTTTGGGAAAGGTGGTGCTTTTTTTTTTTCTTTTGTGGTGCTGGGGATGGAACCCAGGGCTTCACATATGCTAGGTGTTCTACCACCAAGCTAAAGTCTCAATCCCTTAGCAGAGACTTTTGTGTTAATTAATGCTTATTATAAGGCAATATATGGGAAAACATTCCTTTTTTGGGGGGGGGAGGGTCTGGTCGTGGGGCCTGAACTCTGGGCCTGGGTGCTGTCCCTCAGCTCTTCAGCTCAAGGCTAGCATCTACCACTTGAGCCACAGCGCCACTTCTGGCTTTTTTCTTATGTGGTGCTGAGGAATCAAACCCAGGGCCTCGAGCATGCAAGGCAAGTGCTCTACCACTGAGCCACCTTCCCAGCCCGGGAAAACATTCCTCTTATGACCTTGTCTATTCAATCTGTCAGAGTTGGACACAAGTGATGCCATTTTGATTCTGACAACTGGTGCACACATGTGAGGTAAATACAATTATTCCCTTGCTTGATTTCCATTATATATATTTATACATATGTAAATATGTATATAAATGTAAGTATATATGTATATATTCTACATATGTAGATGAGGCCAAAGAACCTCCAAAGAGACCCAAGGATTCTGAAGTCTCAAGGTTTGCCAGTGGAGGAGCCAGGTTTGGCCCAGCCTTCTCTGCCTCCAGGCGCATGTTTTCCCCACCACATCTTGCTGCTTGAATGCTCAGGGAATGTTGGCTCCACTTCTCCTGCCATTTGGAGTTTGATTAAAAACAAAATGCAGACCACGTTATCACAAGTACTTTCAGTACACATTTATTGCAAAACCACAAGCATGACAACCGTAATATCAACATAACCATATTTCTTAACCAAACAGGAGATGGCCGTTCCGAAGTGCATCGCCCAAAGAGACAGAGACTTGTTTGGAAACTCCGCTCTGTGAATGATGACTAGAACCCTTATTTTGCACTAGGAGTTCTAAACCATTAAACATTTAATTACCACTTTGGCAAAGCAATGCACATTACCATTTCCACAATGTAACAGCACAGAGATTTTAAATGCATTTTTATTTTTCAGAATCTTCAGTATTCACGATGTGTAAAATGAAGCAGCATTTTAAATAAAACCCTCTGCCAAAACACAGTTTCTTAAAAAGTTGCGATCAAAAGGAAGATTGCACATGAACAATATTTATCAGTGTTTACAGCTGACGTTAACTAGAGTTTTCTAAAAGGATAAAAATACTCAAGACTTCAACATTTCCTTACAAAAGTATACTTGGCCATAAAATAAAAATCTATAAAAACCTCAAATATTACAAAAGTAAAATCCAAAAAAAACAATTTTATTTTTTTATTAAAATGTAATACAATCTTTACAAGGTTAAAAATATTAAAAACCATAGAGAATACTTGCTAAGTTGTAATGTGATACAAGGGGAGTTCATCACACACCTATGCTCTGATGCCACATAGACCTGCTGTACCGAGCTGGCATTCCCAGGTGCACACTGGTCTCCTGGCATCGAGCCTCTGAGGGGGCAGGGTTTGAGCTCCCGCCTTGCACCGTTATATTGCACCATGTCTCATGCTGGGAGAACTCTGTTCAGACACATGATTGTCACAGCCCCTGCCTTCCAGGGTCCTGCACAGAACCTGGATCTTGGTGATGCCATTATGAATCAGGTCCCAGAGCTGGGAGGAATCTGGAGAGATGATCCCTGACTCTTGAGACAGTCTTGACCCTCTCTTCCTTACATCATGGAGATAGGGAATCTATTTGCAGCCTGCTGATGCACTATTTCACAATGGCAGCAGAATCTGCCAAAAAACCAGTCTTAGGCTGCATCCAGAGCCCCAGCAGGGAAAGGATTCCTTCAAATGGAGGAGGAGTCAGGGGCTTCAGGGCAGCCTAGAACCAGCAGGAGGTAACAGGGGAGGGCTGAACCAGCTTGAGAGACTGAAGGTTCAAGGCAGGCCTCAGACTGGGGCACAGGATTGGGAAGCCTTAGGCCTTCTAGTGCAGAGAATGGCAGCTGCAGGACTGTCACGGGCTCCTTGCCAGCTGGAGCCTCTGTTCTGTCTGCAGTCATCCTTGTCCTTGCCTGCCTTCCTGCCCTGTGTACCGCAGTGCCATGAAATCCAGAAAAATTATGGCATAAGATTAGGTCAAATACTCTGTAAAGAGCAGGGGAGAAGAATCAACTCTGAGCTTTGGAGACTAGTTTCCATGGGATGGAGCTTTTTTTTTGGTGGGGGGGGGGAGCTTGTTTCTTGTGATTGAAAGGATGAAGATGGAAAAGTATGATGAAGTAAGAGATGAAACTTTACTTGGATCTAATCTAACCCTTTTCTGCACCCAAGAATTGCCATGGAAAGTGTGTATGGAAGACATGGCTTCAATTACAGAGCATTCCTTTGGACGGGGCGTTATGAGAGTTACAGACATTTGAATAAAACACAGCTCTTCTTTCTCAAAGCAATGTGCACTGCCATCCAGGAGTGGATGATTGGATCCAAACTGTCTTCTCAGAACAGGAGACTTTCCAGTGTTAGTCAGGGCATGTGGAAGGACAGGGACCCAGATGGCTCATTCCATCTCTAGAGTCCCTATGAGACTTGGGGCCAGCTGTTCACATTTAAGTGAAGAAAGTATACAATGTGGAGGCTGTTCCCCACCTCCAACATTTCCTATTACTTCTAGGCTCCTTTACCTCTTATCTGTTCTATTTGCCTTGTCTTTCTCTGCCACTGTTTCTTGACCCCTTTCACCTACTCCCGTTCTTGGGAAGCAAACATTTCCAAGTGCAAAGAGAAGAGGCTCTGGAATCGATGACATAGGGAGGTTGCAGAATCTCCCTCGAGAGTAAGCACTTGGCCAGACACACTTGGAGGCAGGAGGCTGGGCCAGATGACTCAGTGAGAAAGAGCCAATTTCTGGCTCTGTTTCCACTACAACTCCATGTCTCCTCCTTCACTCTGGCTCAGCAGCTATATGAATTAACCGTCCTGTCTACAGGACTGGCTTGTGGTTTATTTGATTAGTTTTTGGTGGCGTTGGGGATTGAACTCAGGGTTTTGTGTATGCCAAGCATATGCTCTACCAATGAGCTCTATGTCCTGCCTTGGGGCCTGGATAATAGTTCAGTAATTCTTCCACTGGGATCTCAACTCGCAGACTTCCTCAAACCATCCCCGCCTTGCCCTTGCTAGAAGGCTTTTCTCCTGGCCTTAATTCCATGCCTGAATGAACACTGGCAGATCTGAAATCTTTGGAAGCTTGTTAACATCCCCTAAAAACCTTCCCACTTATTTTCAAGCCGTCAAAACGATTTCTTTGACTTTCCATTCAAAAGTTGTCAAAGGGTATTTAAAAAAATTGTTATGAAGGGTACAGAGAACTATACATTGGGTAGGGACAAGCTTAAGTTTTTAGTGGCTCGAGAAAACACAATTTAGAATACCTTTTCCCAAGAGAGTATAATTCCATACTGAATCCAAGAATGCTATGAGATGAGCTGCAAAGCTTCCAACAGTCCTTTGGGGGTGGCCACTGGCTTTGAATTACATGAGCAGGCTCACTGGAATGCAAATCTCTATGAGGACCAGGATACTTGCTTATTGCTTTCTGCATCCTCAGTGTCTATACCCCTGGCCAGCATATAGCAAGACCCACACACTCTGGCCAAATAACTGGATACAGATTTTTCTATCTAGTTTCTTTTATTGCTCCTTAAAAAATCTTCATATGAGCTGTTTTCCCCTAGCATTTAATATTGCTGTGATGAAATCCATGTCTGGCTTTTTTAGACTGTTCTTTTCTGTTCCAATTGTGTTACTGAAGTAAAGGAGAAATAATGACAGTCTGCTTTAAGAGGAGCTGCTTACACAAGAAAAACCGTTTTTTTAAAAACATAAATTTCAAGACTTATTCAACAAAAATTTACTAGTACAGGATCACAGTGAGTAGGTAAGAACACCTTCATCTAGTTCATTAGTGAGTAACCTTTCCCCCCAATTAGATGAAAGGACAATTTCAGATACAGGATGCAGCCGTTTCCTGTGCCTCATGTACATATCAAGCTTGATTCAAAAGGACAAATGTAGAGGATCTTCACTATTATTAGACAGACAATGATGAAACAGAAGGGCTAAGGTATCAATTGTTTTTCTTGGAAAGGATAAGTACTATTACAAAAAAGGAGGGGAAGGCTTAGGGTAGGGCGTTTTTGGGGGGGGACAGGGAACAAGGGTTCTGGGGTCTGAACTCTAAAGGATAGTGGAGATATGGAGGAGAGGACCAGCTCCACTGGAGACATGGGCATTATTTATAATTTTCCAAGCAGCAGTTTACTGGCCAGGAGGGGCAGTGCAATGTAGATTCAGGGAAGGCCTCACTCAGCCTAGAGCAGGTGAGGTGTTTGCTCCTCTCAGGAAGTCTCTTGCGGGTACTTTCTCTGAGTCACGGATGGAAACTGAACTAGGTAGTTCCATGTGTACCCCAAGGAAGTGAGTTGGCTTGGGACTTGTGGATACAGTTTAGGAGGATGGTGGCAGAATTTTTATTTTCACAAGCCTCCAAAAGGTTGTATTTCTGATGGGTGGGAGATAAACTTACAATTGGGGGCATCATAGTAAATACAGTCCTCCATGACAAGTAAAACATGCCCTTTTAAAAAGTGTTCTTTGGCAAAAGCTCAGGAGGCTCGCTAGTGACATATCAGATGTGGCTGAGGCTCACTCAGGTAGAGATCTGAGGGGCTCCTACAGTCTCTGGTCTCCCAAGCAGTCCTTCTCTGTCGGCTGATATTCATTGTTAGAAATTCTTCTTTTTATTGCCGTCTTTGTTCTTTGTTAACATCCATATTCCCATTAGAAAAAAAGATTCACAAAGCCTTAGCAGTGTGTATCTTATTGTGCATGCATTTGTTAAATTCTGTCTCAAAAGAAATGGGAAACAACTCAATTCCCCAGTCATTGATTGATGGAAGGGCTTGGCAATCCTCATGCCCAAATTAAATCTATGCCCCAACACAGAACCAAAGTCTCATTCCTGAGAAAAATTTCAATGGAATAGAATATCTTTTTCTTGAAATTAGTTATGGATAATTATAATACAAGAGAATATTTGGGCTCTTGCTGTCCATTATTAAATATCCAGGAAACGATCACTGTTTTTTTTTGTAATTATTTCAGTGAAGTATTTTTTAAAAGTCTCTCAAAAAGGTAGACACCTCTTTTGTTTCCCTGATTCTCTTCATAGGTGTACAGAAAAAATTAC
Source organism: Dipodomys ordii (assembly GCF_000151885.1). NCBI lineage: Eukaryota > Metazoa > Chordata > Mammalia > Rodentia > Heteromyidae > Dipodomys > Dipodomys ordii. The sequence goes on from NW_012267261.1 coordinate 11,164,804, forward strand.
TCTGTACAAAGAATGAGTATACACATAAATAATCAGGAATAAATGGAGTGGTAAGAATCTGAGTAAGTTTCCACAACTGCCTTACACCTCCAACGTGCAAGAAACAGGGCCTTACAAAAGTTCCTGGTTTGTTTGGAAAGACAATGTGTAAGTGGAGTACTGGTGGACAGCTAGCTACTGCATACAGAGGCTTCTGTCGGAGAACTAGAAAACATCAGCTGAAAGAAACATCTACTGCAACTGTGCCTTCCATCTTAGGGGCAAGAAAGCAGAAGTTCAGAAGAAAATTGCCACTTGCCCCAAACACCCAGGGTGCCAGGCAGCTGTGCCAAGGATAGAAGTCAAGGGTTCCAACCTCTGGGACTGGTCTTTATTTCTCTTGGACAACTTGGATGTCCATATCAGAGTCACAATGGAGCTGTGTTTACTAACACAGATACAGATGGTGCTTTGACAGGCTGCACCTTGGTAAGACATCTGCATAGCTCTCCTGGACGGCTTGGCTATGTAGAGATGACATTGTTGCCAAGCAACTCACAGTGCTTTGGTGCCATAACCGTAGATAAAAGTTCAAGGATGAGGGGCTGGGAAGGTGGCTCAGTGGTAGAGCGCTTGCCTTGCATGCATGAGGCCCTGGGTTCGATTCCTCAGCACCACATAAACAGAAAAAAAAGCCGGAAGTGGTTCTGTGGCTCAAGTGGTAGAACGCTAGCCTTGAGGTGAAGAGTTGAGGGACAGCACCCAGGCCCAGAGTTTAGGCCCACGACCAGAGCCCCCCCCCAAAAAAAAAAGTTCAAGGATGAGTCTTACTATCTGACCTGATGGTTTGCTTTCAGTATCTCCTGGCCCAGACTGTCTCAGTATGAATCAAACCAAACCAAAAGGTAGGTATTGGATTTGGTCTGACTGTAGTAAACAAATGCAGTTAACTCCCACCAGGCTTCCAGAATGCTATCTCAACATCAGATGACAGATTTTTTTTCTTATTGCATTTGATAAATTTAATAAATCTTGCATTTCATATATAAAGTCCTTCGGGGATGTAAATAGTACCTGCAGGTTATCTCCTACCAGACACTGAGGAAGTGATTTCTCCTTGCTGGAAGAGTTATGTAGTGTATTTCATGTGTTCACTAACAGGCATCATTGTGGGGAGGGGGGGTTGGGGGAGTGCTACTGACAAACAAACATGAAAGTGCTAGGAACTTCCCAGGCTATAGACCTGCAGGTGCTCTGTTCATTTTCTAACATGGAAATAAGCACAGACTGGAAGTTCTGACCAGAAAGAAACCTAAGGGAACCTCATTGCAGGAGTGAGAAATGAAGGGACTCGCTCAAATGCTGAAGTCACTAGCCTGGAAGGGACCAGATCCCTAGGCTTCCTGCCCAGCACTTGCTCCCTGTGCCCTCTCTCATCTAAGCCATGAGGCAGCCAAGTGTCCTGCTCTCTTTCTGCTGCTAGAGGCTCTGACCATCCTGGTTTCACAGAGCTTGCTTCTTAGCATGGTCAGAAAGAAGCTGGATTGGCAAGAGGGTAGGAAAGAAAATGAATAAACGAAGTTGAATTCTTGTTTTGCTATGGTTCATCAGAACTGCTGGTTAGGTGGAAGGTAGGGAAGCTAAATAGGACAAGGGAAATATTAAGAATTACTAGAATCTAGATGGGCTATTATTTTTAAAATGTGAAATGGAATGGGTTTCTTCTGTCAGCCTTATATGTTTCTGCAGAGATATGGGAGCTAAGAAAGCCTGGTTAAGAAAGCTGACTTGGAGGGCTGGGAAGGTGGCTCAGTGGTAGAGTGCTTGCCTCGCATACATAATGCCCTGCGTTTGATTCCTCAGCACCACATAAGGAGAAAAAGCCAGAAGTGGTGCTGTGGCTCAAGTGGCTAGCCTTGAGCTGAAGAGCTGAGGGACAGCGACCAGGCCCAGAGTTCAGGCCCCACGACTGACAAAAAAAAAAAAAAAAAGGTGGACTTGGATTTAGGGGGTTGGCCTTTCACTTTTTTCTCTCATAGCTCAGGGACCTTAGTTAATGATGTAACTATTTCTAAACACAAAACAGAGTAGTGAACCTTGGCACTCTTAAACCTCAGAATAGGATAGAACTTGGTTGTAATTACTAGCTCTTTGAGAATACCTCATTAACTACTACTCCTTTTGATGGAGAGCAATAAGGGTATCAGGAGCTCCTGTGCCTGCTAGGTTTATGCCAACATAGTCTACAAAACAGTTTCCTAGAGCTAGATTTAAAATGCCCTCTAAGTTTCTCTACCTATGGAAATGAACAGACAACAAGATGTACAATGATGCCCCCCGCAGAGGAGAAGGGCTCAGGCAGCACATATTTAATCTGAAGTGAATTTTATTCTATATTCCTTTCCTGCTTTAGGATGGTAGGTACTCACATACTTCTTAAGTCATTTTCAAAACTTTAAAAGAAGTATATTTGACTAAGAGAATTACTTTGGACTAACACACTGATCATTCATGGAAAGAATGTTGATCTAAGTAAGAGTCAGAGATGGGCTAAAACCTAGCTACATTCTTTAACCTAAAAGGCTCTGTTTAGCTGTATATAAAATGAGATGGCCAGAAGAGGTAATTTCTTTCATTCTTAGAGTAAAATGGAGGAAAAGACAACCTAAATTTGACAAATACAAAGAAGAAGTGTTATTCTCTAACATGATGGTAACTTGAAATTTTGTGTCTCTTAAGTCAGGCTTGCCAATCTGTTCAAGACCCAGAAGACTCCAGGGTAAATCAGAATAGGGTACTGAATGTTAAGAGCACTACAATGCTTAATTTTCTTCTATCCTTAATCTTTATAATGGACCAAGTCTAGCATGTTTACGTTATCTGGTGTGTTCTTATCCCTTTATGGAAGTTACTGAAATCAATTCCATGCTTTGTTTCAATTTTTAGCTGTGTTTAAAAGTTACAGAATGAGTAGAGCAGTTGGGGCTGGGTTAACATGTATTTTTTCTTTTGAGAGTAGGTTGAGTTGGAAAGCTACCGTTTGAAGCCTACAAGCACAAAGGAGCAATTAGCTCCTACTTTTAAAATGCAACAAATTATGATGATACACTGTTAGAGACTTTTTAAAGACCTAGGCATGAGAACTATTTAATCTTCCCTGAGTTACTGGGTTCTGCTCAAGCCAATGTCCTACTTAGGCTAGGTGTGTGACCTGTTCACTCCACAGGAATGAAACAGCACCTTTTTCTAATAGAGTGAGGAAGGGTTGTAGAGAAAATCCAGGCCAGGAAGTCAGTGCAAGGAGGGGAGTCTCAGGCATGGCGCTGAGTTCAGTGTCATCCAAGGATTCAGAAAGCTGAGGAATCTCAAGCAATGAGCACAAATCAAGGCCTCAGAAAATAATACAGTGAAACAAGAGGCTGGGTGTTGTTTCAGTTCCAACAAAGAGTGTAAATTGGAGGGATTTACTGTCATGTGATTGGATGCCCTGGTCAGAAGCAATAACCTCTGGGGTCTGCTTGGAGGCTTGATATTCTTTCCTAGATTGCCGATGTCTGAACTTCCATCTGAGCCAGGGCACTGAACTACAATGGCTGTCAGTGAGCACAAGCTCACGTCTACTGAGCTCAAGGACCCTCAATGCATACTCTTAAATCAGTACCCTTAAATTCCAGGATAAACTTCTCTTTTTTGAGGAGGATCCAACACTATCCTCTGAGAACTGATTAATCTTTTCTAGCAGATTAGCAAACTCTGATTCTACAGAAATAAAATTTATCTTATTCCCTACATGATTATAATTTCACTTTAAGGTGGAATTGTATTTTTCCTATGTTTATAAAAATAGACTGCTCATTCCTTCTAAATTTTCTACATTTGATGTTTAAGGTAACATTTCCTTCATATCACATTTTCTTTATTTTCTTTCTTTTTCCTCCCTCCCTTCCTTCTAGTGCTGGGGACTGAACCCAGGACCTCATACATACTAGTAAGTGCTCTACCATGGAGCTACACCCCAGTCCCAGACCACTGCTTTTTCATTTATTTGGCAATATGGTATCATCATGGTAATTCCTGTGCTTATTATTTCAGAAACAAATGTGAAATTAATTTTTTAAAATATTAATTGAAAGCAAATTAGCTGTGCATTTTTGATCTTGAGTTAACAAAAGATTGTATTCAGGGCAGAATGCAAAATGAATGCTTGGATTTTAGTAAAAATAAGAGCTAAAAAACTAATTAAAAGATAAGTAGATGGGGATTTAATTTCTTTAACTTAAAATCCCTTAGCTTGGATCCCTCATTAGAAGAGCTTCGTAAAAACAAGCTGTAAACACTTTCAGTAATTAAACATAAATAAATGATCCATGATATAACTTGGCCCTTAGGCCATACATGTTTAAATATATAAAACTGCATGGGTACTCGATTCCCTCTTGTTTTGTTAGTCCCATCTTCCAGTGAAATGCATTTGTGTAATTATCTTGTTCCTATTCCTCTTCCATGGATCATATTAAAAAATGCCTCTTCCCATAAACTGTGAAGTATTAATTGATAAGCCACAGGGAAGTTACACTATTACATGTCCTTACCAATTAATAATGCTGTTGGCTGGGTTTATGAGGACTGAATTATTCATCAGAATCTTTATATAATGTCACTGCAAGCTAAGACTTAAACAGATACTAAAGCCATCTACAGGATAATGATTTACTTATAAATTTTACTTGTAATTTTACTTACAAACCAAACAATCTCTTTAGTTTAATCCCTGTACCTCCAATATTCAATAGTGGCCGTTTACTCATAAGCCTCATCCCTTCTGGTCATGGGAAGAATATGGATGAACATAGCAAGTAGCTAATAAATTAAGCTGCATTTGGTGGAGGAGGGGAAAAATTAGTTTAGAAGTCAGTGTGGCTCCTGTTCCTACTTTGGGTACTGCAATTGCTTCCATAGTTATACACCCATGGATTGAAGCCACTGCATCAAAAATACTTGGAAAAAAATTGCACGTATACTGAACATAGAATTTTCTTTCTTATCCTAGTACAACAACCACTTAGATAGCACTTACATTGTACTGGCTATTGTAAGTAATCCATAGATGATTTAAAGTACGGTAATGCAAGTACTAATCTATCTTAAATGAAGGACCTGAGCAGCTGAGGATTTTTCTATCTACAGTGAGGTTCTGGAACTAATCCCTTATGGAAACCCAGAAACAACTGTATATAGTCCGTTGGCAAGGTACTTTGCCTTTCTAGGATTGTTTCTAAAAATTCTGCAATAAGGACTTGGATGACTAGAGGGTTAACATTTCTTCCAATTGCAAATTTCTTTTAGGTTCTATAATGTTTTCAAACTTTAAGGATAAGAGCTATTCTATTTTGATGCCTGCTAGAAAAAAAAAACTAAAATACAATGTGCAATACAGAAATGAGGGATGTCTTTGGACTAATTAGCTATTTAGATAGTATTTTTGAGTGCTATTCTGGCTGTATTTAAAGTAGATTTAACTATTAACATGTTGTATATCAGAAGTTTTATCACAGCAGGATTTTATACAGCAATACCCTGAAACACAACAGTTGTGACAAAAAAAAATAAATTCAGACATCTTCCCTGTCCTTTTTGTCTCCTCACTAGACAGAAGGTTAGGGAGCGTCTGGGTCATGGCCTACTGATATCTGCAGTGACTAGCTTTTCAATCACCTTCAAGAACTTGGTCTTCCTTTTATTTACAAAGGATGGGAGTTATATGGAACTAAATTTGGCTTTAAAAGACTTCTCTCCTTTAGTAAAATTTTCATTCCATATTTTTTGTCTTTCCTTTTTTGGTGCTGGGGATCGAACCCACGGCCTTGTAGTTACAATGTTCTGCCACTAAGCTCTTTCTCAGCTCTCATTCTGTTCTTGCTGCTAGGTAAGCAGTGTGGTTAGAAAGGGAGATCATTCAAAGGTGACTAAAAGCATTGGTTAAATTTGGGGACTTTTTTTTTTCACTTTCCTACCTTAGAAGAAAGTAGACAGTCCTAGAATCCTTCATTAGGACTGAGGAAAGTTAATACCACCTTGAGTTTGGGTGTAACGGTTTACTACTACAGGCTACTGGCTCATTCTAACCATGCTTTCCCACCTGGGCTAACAGAGCTGGAGACACTCTATCAGAAAAAGACAAAGAATGAATACTTAGCTGATATAAGTTCAAGTAAAAAAAAATATGGGAGGCTGAAAGAAGCAGAAAATACGGAAGTATTACTCTTCATTTTAGGGCAGGTCTAGTTCTCTGAATGAAGTGTATTATGTAAATGTGAGTAGTGTATTTTATGTCCTAATGAAACAGAGCTACAAAGCTGTCCCATAGCAAACTTAAAAAAAAAAAAAAGAAAAACAAAGGCCAGGCAATGGTGGCTCACGCCTGTAATCCCAGTTACTCAGGAGGCTGAGATCTGACTGAGGATTGTGGTTCAAAGCCAGCCTGGACAGGAAAGTCCATGAGATTCTTATCTCCAATAAATTACAAAGAAAAAAAAGCCAGAAGTGGTGTTGTGACTCAAGTGTTAGAATGCTAGCCTTGAGCAAAAGAAGCTCAGGGATAGCACCTAGACCCAAAGTTCAAGCCCCAGAACCAAGAAAGAAAGGAAGAAAGGAGGAAGGAAAGAAAGAAAGAAAGAGAGAAAGAAAGAGAAAGAAAGATAGGTACTGGCAAAATTGAACACACTGACTTTATAAAGAAGCAAATATTTAACAACTTAAATTCAAGTACAAGGGCACAATGCTGGAATCACTCAGCAGGTTTAAAGGGTTGAATGTTAGAAACTGTTTTTCAAACAGGGTCATTTAATAATCAAATCTATCTGTGGAGGGTTACAGCTGGCACTGGACTTTACAGGTCAGGAAGACACCTGCTCTGTGTGGCTGGTCACCTCACTTTTAACAAAGTGCTGAATTACACATTCCCTGACAGTAATCACGTGCACCAGTCAAATATTTAGTCATCCCTGCTGTCATGAATAAGGTCCAGCAGGTCACAGGGTATTCTCAGAAGCAAGGGTGAGTCAGGACGCAGATTGGGGCTGTTCTCTGACGTCCTGGAAAGCACCTGATCACCATGACAAGAATGGCCAAAGGCTTCCCACCTGGCTCAAAAGACGGAGTCATATAAGAAATGGCTTTATTAGAAAAACACGTAGTGTACATGTGGCTAATTTTTATCATCGATATACTGTTTGGCTATTTTGGAATTAATCTGATACAGGGTTCAAACTTCTTTAGAAGTTAGTGGCATTACTTCCTATCCTGTCATGTGACTTGGGAGGAGTTACCTTCCTGTGATGGAGGCCTTTTATGTCTTCTCATAATAATAGTTACTCAGTAGTAGCACTGGCACAGAAAAGACAGGACAAGTTAGGTAGTGCTTCACCTCCCCCAGAGTCGGGCACAGGGATGCCTCTTGTAGAGTTGTAAAATCCCCCATAACCTCAAGTCCCACATTATTATCACCTAACAGTAATTAAATTAATGTGACAACTGTAACCTAACAAAACCTCTGAGTGAAGGTTCTTTCTTCTTTTTTTTTTTCCTGTTAGCTGTGCAATTCCGAGCAAATGTGCAGTGTGCAGTATTGATTTCCAGTCTCCTTTTAAACTCCTTCAAGTCTGTGCTATTAAACTGAGACAACCACATCAAGATAGAGTCTGTCATAGGATTCCCTGAAGCACAGAATGAGGAGGAGACTGAGCAAACACGACCCCGGAAGGCACCAGTTGAACCAAGACAACTCTGTAAGACAAAAACATGCAGTTTAAGCATTCACATAGCACCAGCAGAATACCACCTGTACACAGGGTAGAGGCTGCTCTGCATTCCCAAGCACTGCAAAAGAATGAGCCCAGAAGGCTTGGAAACTGCCTCTCACTAAGCAGTGAGATCATTATAGGGCTTTCCTGAGGAATGCTTTCAACCACTGTCATAAATAACTTTTTGTCAATTTAATTCATGTTGACATTGGCTGCACAATCCATCTACTATGTCATGTCAAAGGAAAAAAAATGATCACCCTAAAGTGTTGGTTTGTTAATTGTGTTTTAAATGTCCTCTATCACTATCACTCTCATCCCTGTTTAGAAATGTCTGCCAGATTAGAAATACAAAGAGGAAACCACCAGAATATCCATATATCACTTTCTTACTGTCCTTTTAACTATTCATTTCCAAGCAAAAATGTCAAGAAGTAACCACTACAAAATCATATTAGCAAATATATGAACAAATAAAGTGAAACATTAAAATAATCAATTGTAATTCTATTTGTAGAGACAACCCTGTATTTTGGTGTATTTCTTTTTAGTTTGTTTTTATACTAGCATGAATGATTACATATGATGCCAATGATTGGAAAACCTATAAACATCTGCTAAACATAGGCAATTCTGTTGTTATCTCATTTAATGATATTGAGAATCTGCTTCTTCGAAAAGGCTCTCTCACGAATCCAGGACTCGCTGGTAGGGCATTTGTGGGCCAGTTGCTAGCTGCTGACTGGGGCTCCAGGAACCTTGTGTTGGGCATCTGTACCCCGTCAGCTTCCTTTTGCCTAACCATACTGTCAATCCCAAGGTATAGTAAATTGCTCCTTGGTGCAAAGAGATTGTTGTTGGTGTTTCGAGACAACCTGTCCTGTCTCATATTCATTTATCAGTGCCAGTAAAAACAAATAAATGGATGGGGAAACAAATTTCATTTTTCTTGGTTACACTTCTATAGGCTTTTATTTTCGCTTTGTCCTTCTATAAAATGCTAATACTGTCTTAATCTTCAAAAATCATCCTAAAGATTCCTACACTGCTGCTTTAGTTTAATCCATAATTCATATGGCCTAAAAGAGCAATTTATGCTTAGGAATGGAAATCAGAAAACCAACCGGTACGCAAGGCACTGCAGTGCCTTTCTATAATATGCTCACAAATGCTGCCTCCTCATCTCTCAATTACTACATTTAAAAAGTCTTATTATTCTGCAGGGTAAAAAAGATGTATATTTCCAAGGCACTTGTATATAAAGGCATTGTCTTTGCTTTCTTAGGTTGTGTATAAATAAATTCTGTGGGAAGCAGTGACCCGGGCCTTGTTGTTACTCTCATACTCCCTGAAATGACACACCAGGTATTCTCTGCTATTATAATTAACCAGACAGCCTGGATTTTTGATGATAATATTACTAAGCAAGACCAAACAGTTTTTTTTAAGTACAAAGTTACAGATAAAAGCATACTATTTGTACTAAAAAGAATCACTCTGGCTTTAAGGCTACTTTTTAAGCAGTGGGATAAAGTATGATATCTGAAGACGTGGTCTGCAACAATGATGTTTTTCTAAATCTTAGCAATTTTAATTTATGAGGAGCTAGAGAACATACATGCTGCCATCAACTTGTCTTTGCTGAGGAATTTGTCAAATATTGCCAAAGCAGACGGATCATTTCATCTGAGTTGTTAACTTATTCTTTCCACCTGGGTTCAGATGACATCTCTAAAATGCCTTATAATTGTTCTGTGGTGTCATAGTTTGCTGATTGTTTTTTGCTGTCATTTCTCTGAAAAGCCAAAATCTACTTGGCTCAACCAACTGCCAGTGTTCTTTGAAATGACTTGCCTTTTCAGAAAGCAAAGGGTCGAGACAGGAAAATAGCAATTCATATTCACAGAAATCACAGCTTAGGTGCTTTAATAAGCAGGAAATGGCTTGCTTAAACATTACTTTGAATTAGACATTGCAAACTCACTTTCTGAGTTCCTGAGTTTCTGAGTTGAAAGTCAGTTGCAAACTGACTTTCTGAGCTCTGTTACATGACATAACAAACTAACAATCCTGATCCAGTTTGTATTTCGTTTTTTAGACTGGGCAGCTACTGAGCATTCCTTTCCTTTTGCCTCTCACTGGAAGAAACATAAATCTGTACTTGAAGGTAGGACTAACACAATTTGTCCCACACTGCAGCTGCTTCTCTGCAGCCTATAGGTCTGTAGTCAAGTCTTCTCTGCCAGTTTGTAGTAACAAGGTGCTGCATTTCTTCAGTACCTGGTAGTGTTGCTCTCTTAGGTATCTCTGAGCTAACTGTGATGTTGCTTATCTTTTTACCTGTTCCTTTTCTAACCAGAAGCACTGGTAGACTTTTCATCTTGTTTTACCCTTAAATCACACCATGCTTTTTTTTTTTGTGCTGGACCTGGGGCTTGAACTCAGGGTCTCGGCTCTGTCCCTGAATTCCTTTTGTTCAAGGCACTCTACCATTTGAGCCACAGCTCCACTTCACCTTTTTGGTAGCCTCACAGACTTTCCTGTCCAGCCTGGCTTTGAACTGCAATCCTCAGTCTCCTTAGTAAATAGGATTACAGGTGTGAGCCACCATGCTAATGGTTTGATCACCCACATATAGGCACTAGTCTGTTTCTAACTCCCACCCTACAGAACCAAACCTTTACTTTCCTTTATAGTGATCTAATAAAATCCTCCCCATTCTCCTTCCGGGTGAGCAGCACAGTTCAATGCTATGTACCCTTCATTCTACATTAATTACCCAGAAGATCTTACTATCATATCACATTTACTTTTTAGATATAAAATTACTTTCACGAGTCTACATCTTCTGAACCTGCCCTAGATCTCCTGGTAACCATTAATAAGTAATGCCCACCTCAGGAAGACCAAATTCATGGTCAGTCAAATCAAAACCTTTATGGATAAATCCTGCAGCAAAAGTTTATGAGCAAAAAACTCAAATAATACCAACTTCAGAATATACAACAGAATACATTTTGGAGCACACCAAGTATCTAACACCATTCCCAATGATGGTGCTGTCTCAACTCACAGAGATCCTCAAAGCAAACACTAAAGAGAGTAATTCCTTTTTACAAATATGATTATATTATGTAACAATAACTTCTCCTGTGTTCAAAGTGACCTTGAAAAATCCAAGTCAGAAAACATGCTAAGAAACTTCTGACTTGGTTTCAAGTGCCCAAAGCAGAATAGAAACAACTCTATGACCCAAAGCTCCAAATAAGCCTGACTAGTAATAATAACAATGGTCCCAATGTCCAAGAAAACTGTCACTGGAACCAATCTTGCTAGACAAGACATTCTAATGTGGTCATTTTGGAGATGGCTCTATTGTCTTGATCAGATGGAGTTACCTACCACATTCTACACTGTGACTGGGAAGCTGAGTACCAGCTTGAAAGATTCCTAAAATGCCACTGATCTTCATGGTGATTACAAATCAGGGTTTCTTCTTGGGGGCAGTGGTGTGTCTATAATTCTAGGTACTTTGGAGGCTGAGCAGGAAAATCATATGAGCCACAAGTTTGAGACCAGCTTTGACAACAGAGAAAGACCCTGTCTCTTAAAAAGCAAAACGGGAACTGGAGCTATGGCTCAAATGGTGGAGTTGTGGATGTAAGAAGCCAAGTAAGAGAGCGAGGATGTGAGTTCAAGAGTCAGTACTAATATAAGCAAAGCAAAACAAAATAAAGCAAAACAAGAAACCTAGATCTTCTTTTAAATAAATCTAGACTTCTAATCATGGTGAGTTCTTCAAAATTTTGTATTACTGAATTATAACGTGAACACTATATTAACAGAAGAGAATTTATTATACAAATTGTGTAGGGTATTTTCAGGATGTAGTCTCACCAAGTTTTCAGGTTTGAAATTTGTGAGTCACAACTCAATTCATAGAGAATGTAGATTTTAAGGGCAGGATCATTAAATCCTATGTGAAAAATAATTTCAACACAAATGTCATATTCCTGGTAACCTTAGCCTTAGAAAGATGGAGGGTGTGTTTGTGTGTATATTCATATTCTCACAAATACACACAGAAAAGCATTTCTTTAAAACAGAGGTGTAGGCACTTCAGTTCCTAATGCCAGTCAGCTAGATGTTTGGAAGACGTGCCCTTCTACTGTGTGCTAGTGGTGCCTTGGAATTACACTCTTTCACACGCTATCTTTACATCAATGATCTAAGGTGCTAAAAGTCACTGAGACTTCTTTTCCCCTGAAAACCATCTTAATGAGTTAAAATCAATGATTATTTCAGGTTTCATTTAGTCACAGTAGTTTCAGAGTTTAGGAAGAAAGCTAATACTACAGAGATTTGTACAGGAACATGTGATCAGAAACCAAGAGCAAAACTTTCTTCTTCTATTCAAATAAATCCTTGATTATACCAGTAGGGTAGGAATTAGAAGAAATGGTGTCATTTCTGCTGCCATTACCAAAGAAAATAAAAATATCTACTACCTTAAGCTGTTCAGTAAGAATATGTCTGTTATATGCTAGAGATCGCAGTGAGAGATTTATTAGAGGGTAACATTATTTGACATCTACTATTATTTTTAAATACCATGAGAACAAAACTGTTTCTTGTATCAGCCCTAGGAAAAGAAACTCATTTTGCCAGGCCACACAGACCACTTAGCAAACCTGTGCCCATAAGCTAGAAAACTCTATCATGCTAGGGGAATCACAGCCATCTCTGATGTTTTATGAAGCAAAAATACACACCCTTTTAATTTCCACTATGACACACTGAAGTGGATTCGAGGTTGACATGGAACAGTCATAAGATTCTGTTTAGAAAACTGAATCGAAGGACAAATATTTCCTTACTGGAAATTTGCTTCCACAGAAGAGTAGAGTGGACTTCTGACTACATAAGGGTCACTCTTCAGGAGAACCAAAGTCCCATCAGGTTTAGCAGACTTAGCGTCTACTTTACCTGCATTCTAATGGACAGAGACACTCTGGTTTGCTGTAAATTACATGAAGAATTTTACCTATCATTGGAACACTTTCTGTGGTTAGGAGACAGTGCTCTGTCTCTAGTTGTTCAACATCCAGGGATGATTCTATTTCATTGCTTTGAATGTTTTAAAATTTTATTTTCCCAGTCAAGGAGGTTAACATGGTTATCATTTCAATTATAAACCTGTCAGAAAGTTCCCTATAAACAATGTGGCCTACTGGAGTATCACGTTTTAGAGCTCTTCTTACATGGTATGACCTTCTCTTACTCATCCCTAAGGCTTTAAACTACAGCTATACCCTGGAATTAATTTACACTCTGTGCTAAGACAATACAGTATATTAAAAAAATAATACACCAGTGGTGTTCAGGGGAAAAATGAAAATTAGAATCACTTGGCCAGGTGGTGGGTTAGGGAGAGACTACAAACCACAAATAATGCATTTCAACCCAGGACAAGTAAGAAACTCTGAGGGTGAGGATGCATGGGGCTAGAATACATTTCAAGAAAAACAACAGTGGATACTGTCTTTATTGGCATCTAAATGCTAAATAAAGTAATTTGCTGGAGTGAGAATTCTCCAACTAAATTGTCTATATATCAGTGCCACAAACTTCTCTCATAATATATACCAAAGTAAACAAAACTTCTTACCTGTATGATAAAATGTGAGAAAAAATAAAAGCACTCCCATGAACATATTACTTAAAAAAGTAACAACTCCACAGGTAATTCCTTCTGGAACTGGGTAGACAGTTTCCACAAAGAGCTCAAAAAATATAGGTACACTGCTATTCAAGAACACTCCCAGGAGAATGCAGGAGGCATACAATGTCACTGAAAGAAAAACATGAATGTTTTAGTTGTACAGTAGCAACCATGAGTCATAGGAGATAGGTCTTCTGGGTGTTCTCTTTCCTAAGTATCAACTCTGGATTCTCATCTTTTCAGTGGGAATGATAAAGCTTGACAAAGCATCATACATCTGTTAGGTATTTGCTCAGATTTTTCTGCAATAAGTAAGAAAAGGTTTTGTTGCTGAAGGATTACCAGTTTATTCCCTTTTCCGTTCTAGCAGATTGTTTCAAGGCACAAAATCAACTTATCAGTATAATTAAAGAGACTTTCCCCTTGGTTACGCTTATAATAAATAGGTAGAAAAATAAAATACAGGAACTTAATTCAAAAAAATCTTGATTCCTTTTTAAATTTTAATAGAACTTCAAATCTAAGGATAAATGCCATGGAAAATTATATATAGAAAGAGACTGATTCATAACAGTTTTCAAGTTCAAACAGACATTTACTAGTATATTTTTAAAAATATTTAGAATTAGCTCTGAATTTTAGAATGAGTTTTATGTCAACAGTTTCTTTTTCTTTCTTTTCTTTTGTAGGTCCTTTCTTTTCTTTTCTTTCTTTCTTTTTTTTTTGAACTGGGCACTGTCTCTGAGCTTTTGTGCTCAAGGCTAGTGCTTTACCACTTTGAGCCACAGCTCCACTTCCTGTTTTCTGGTAGTTAGTTGGAGAGTCTCTCAGACTTTCTTGCCCAGGCTGGCTTTGAATCATGATCCTCAGATATCAGCCTCCTGAGAAGCTAGGATCATAGGCTGAGTATGGTAGTACATGCCTACAAGCAGGAACTGAGGGAGTTTCTAGGCTAGCCTAGAGATATACATGGAGAGATCTTGTCTTCAAAAGCAAGACAAAACAAAACACAGGTTGACCCATTGTAACAATGAGATGCACACTACGTTGAAAAACGAACTTTACAATTTAGGCCCAGGATTGGGGTTGTGAGAAGGGGGGAGTGTAGTTGTGGAGGTGGGAAGGAAGGGATGGTAGGGGTAAAACAAAGGAGGAGGCAACAATGCTTGATAGGAAAGGTACTCTTTACCTTGCTCATATAACTGTAACCCTTCTGTGCAGTATTTTCACAATAAAAACCATGAAAAAAAACCCCAAAACAAAAACAAACAAAAAAAACAAAACACAAAGCTGGTCCTAGATTAGCACATTAAAAGCCTATTAATACTATTCTGTAGTGAATTTTTTTTTAAAAAAAGAAACACCAAACACATATAATAAGCTAGTGGTTTATGACTGTAATCCTAGCTACTCAGGGGAATATCTGAGGACTGTGATTCAAAACCAGTCTGGGCAGGAAAGTCTGTGAGATTTTTATCTCCAATTAATTACCACAAAGCCAGGTGAGATGTAGTTCAAGTGGTACAGTACTAGCCTTGAGCACAAAAGCTCAGGGACACTGCCAAGGCCCTGAGGTCAAGCCCCAGGACTGGCACAACAAAAAAGCATGTCATTCACTAAACACGTTTAGGTAAATTATCCCTATCCGAAGTAATTTTATCATTATTACTGTCTGCCAACAAATTTTCACTAATTTTAATTTGAAGGTGAAAAGAAAGTGGGGGAATAATCACCTATTTAGAAACCTAGAATATGTGCCTATATCCTAATAAATATATCATATTCACTGATGAGTAGAATTTATTTATTCTAAGGAAAGTAATTATAATAAAAATATGCAGAATTTTTCTGATCAGGAACTGCAGAAAGTCAGGGAGTTACACTAAATCTCTTATGTATTATTCATAGAACTTCACCAGAATTTACCGTAACTGATTATGATCATT
The DNA here is from genome assembly GCF_000151885.1 of Dipodomys ordii. NCBI lineage: Eukaryota > Metazoa > Chordata > Mammalia > Rodentia > Heteromyidae > Dipodomys > Dipodomys ordii. Next base: position 11,180,253 of record NW_012267261.1, read on the forward strand.
AACAGTCCCTGACATTATCAAAGGGATAGAAAAAAAATAGTCCTTCTGATTCCTAATAGAATGTCTCTAATCTCACTGCTGCTTCCCTCAACAATTACTCTGGCCTTCCAGGATTATCAAGCGTTTAGTATATTCTAGTAATGTAAATCACTGGTAATTACTTTGACGTCCCTTAATTTCCTTGAGTAATCATAGATAGAAAATATAGAACAAAAGAGTGACAGAGAATAAAGAACATACTGCTTGTGTAACAGTGACTAAAGTATTCACAGAATTACAGGGGAAGCATAGGAGGTTTAGTAAATACCATGGCAAACATGACATCAAACAAAGTATAGCCTAACACCTCACACACCTCATTTGTCTTGACTAGACCTGGAATGCACAAATCAATGGACATATTCTACTTCCTCATGACTCATAAGTGGTATATCAGGAAATGTAGGGATTGAATATCACTGACCGTTTTTAGAGAGTAGTCTATTTCCAAACACTTTAAAATATATTATTGATTAGTCAGTGATTGTCAGGACAGAGAGGACTATTGACATAAACACAGATGAATTGAGAAGTGTTAAACATGAAAAGTATTTAAATAAATGAGAAGAAAATTCAAGCTCATAGGAACCAGCAAGTATTATTTTTGAGTACAATTTTACAAACTACAATATAATTAGCTGTTTTTAGGAACATGATTAGAGATAACACTTCCTATGTATTTATTTCTGAAGCAGCTTTACATCATACAATTATAATGAGACAACTTAAAATGAGGTGACTAAAATATAATCGTAATGTATATGTACTGGAACTGTATGAGGCAAAATAATACAAATAGGATGATGAGTATATATTGAATGGGGACTACTGGCAAAGGGTCTTGAACAAAGATTTGATTTTTCTTAAGCTTGATACAAAATGAGATAGTTAGGATGACTGGGAAGAGTATCTCTGGTGAACCCAGGTGGTTTTGTTTTTGTAAAAATTATCTGTAAATAGTTGTACAAGGGGGTTTCCAAGTTAACGTGTTCAGTTTATGTGTACAGTCATCTTGATCAGTGTTAACCCTTCCATCATTTCTATCCCATTGCAAGTTTCTTCTTCCATTTTGACATATGTGCATTGAGGATTACAACTGTACTGTATTCTCCCATCATTCCTCTATTTGTCTGTTTCCCTCCTTTTTGTCCCTCCCCCAGTCAAAATATGTTATTGGTTCCTGATACTCATTCTGTCAAACTGTTAATTGTCTATTTAAAGGAGTTACACCATGGAATAGCTCTCCTGTGTACCATATTTTAGTCAGTTTGATCATACACACACATATGGTCCCATATGTGTTTACGTATATCTTTATATTTTAGGTTTAGCAACCACATACGAGAGAAGACATATGCCCTTTGTCTTTCTGGCTTGGTTTACTTCACTCAATATGATTTTTTTCCAGATACATCCATTTCTTTATAAATGACAGTTTATTTTTCCTGATGGATAAAATACCACTGTATGTATGTATGTATACATACATACACACATGTATATGTGCATGTATATATACATACATGCATGTGTATATATACATACATACAGTCTTTAGAATCTCAATGTTGTTTTGATTTGTATTTCCTTTATAGACAGTGATGCTGAACATTTCTTCCCATATTTATTGGCCATTTGTGCTTTTGCTTTTGAAAAGTGTCTGTTTAGCTTCTCTGCCCATTTATTAATTGGGTTATTGATTCTTTAGGAGTTTAGTTTTTCAAGCTCCCTGTATATTCTGGCTATTAAGCCTTTGTCAGATGTATAGTTGGCAAAGATCTTTTCAGCCAGGGCCTCTTTTGAAAACCCTCAAGACCATGTAACTTATTTCATGCTCATGAAGTATCTTTGAATGCTGTTTTCCAACATATCAAACCCTGGAAGAAACTTGGAAGGAGGCGTTAAATAACTCTTTGGAAAGATGAAAGTGGGGCTGGGAAGTTGGCTCAGTGGTAGAGTGCTTGCCTTGCATGCCTGAGGCCCAGGGTTTAATTCCTCAGCACCATAAAAGCAAAAAAGAAAAAAGCTGGAAGTGGTGCTGTGGCTCAAGTGGTAGAGTGCTAGCCTTGAGCTGAAGAGCTGAGGGACAGCGCCCAGGCCCAGAGTTCAGGCCCCACGACCAGACTGTCCCCCCAACCCCCCCCCCCAAAAAAAAAAGGAAGATGAAAGTTCTCTTGCTGGTGAAACTATAACTGGTCATCTCTTAGTGGGCAATCTGGAAATTCTGATAAAAATAAACATGCTTTCTGATTCAACAATTTCACATCTAGGAATTTATCCTATAGGTCTTTAAAGAGCATTCACTGAAATACTGTTCATAGTAAAAGATTAAAAACGAGCTACTTATCAACAATGAGTTGATTAAAATTTTATAAAGCCATTAGACATGATGTATCTCTATGTACACTAATATTGATATCTCATATATGTAAATGAAAAAGGTACTGAAAAGAGTGCTGTAGGCGAGATTGGGCCCATTCAGGGTGGTATGGCCATAGACAAAGAGAGTGCTGTATTTTTTTTTTTTTGGGGTCCGGTCGTGGGGCCTGAACTCTGGGCCTGGGCGCTGTCCCTCAGCTCTTCAGCTCAAGGCTAGCGCTCTACCACTTGAGCCACAGCGCCCACTTCTGGCTTTTTTCTTTTTGCTTATGTGGTACTGAGGAATTGAACCCAGGGCCTCGAGCATGCAAGGCAAGCACTCTACCATTGAGCCACCTTCCCAGCCCAAGAGAGTGCTATATTTTAAAGAAAGGGTATAATGCTTGTTTGTAGATGTATAGAATTCTCTGGGAAAATGAAGAAGAAACTGCAAATCAGGATTATCTCTAGAGAGGGAAATAGTGACAGAAGAATAGTATTTTCTTCTGTATACATTTTCCACTATTTGAATTTGAGTACTTTTACTATGTGTATGTCTTAGCAAATGCATTGACAGTTGAAGAACTCTACTTCATGTGAGTTTGTTAGCTTACTGACTCAGAAACAGTTATCATTGAATCAGCTGACCCAAGGAAATAACCATACTCAGCAGTTATGTAACAATGCAGAATCTTGACATGAATATTCTCACTTACTTTATTAGAATTCCTATAATATGTAGGTTAAGTGGGTTATTATATATGAGACAAATTACATGCAGAATAAATGTATGATCTAACTTTAGAGATCCAGTAATGAAAACCAAGCATTTTCAGTCAGCTGTCTCAGTCTCAGTGTTTACTTCTTTTATTACTACAAAAGTGATGACCGAGAGAGTTTTTAAATTTAAAAAACACTGGATAGATATTGCAGAAACTAAGGAATCAAAATGCTTTCCACAGGTAAGAGTTAAATGAACATTTTTACAATCAGAATGGAGGAAAGGCAGCCATATCAGGACTGATTTAATATATTCCCCAGTGTTCTGGGGCATGCATAAAGTAAAGCCTGATTGTTACAAGTCAGAATTTGACTTCCATTTGAATTTTTAGTTTCGTGTCTTATATATCCAGTGGGTGAATGTCATCTATTCAAAGTCAGGCAGACAAGATAATTTCTTGTTCGTCAAAGAGGCACAAGCTACATGATCATTAAATATTTCCATGACTTTCTGTAATACTGACACTAAAAATATAATAAACTGCATTTCAATTAAAAACTCAAGGTAATTTAGCAGAACAAACACAATTGAAGTGCTGATGCAGATATTTTTCAAAGTAATAAAGTAGTATGGGTCTACAATTTAATTGCAAAAACTAAAGTCCTCTATAGCACAAACCACAGTTATAATGAATGTATTTCAAACACATAACTCTGAAAGTACTGTTCCTTTGACAAGATTACTAAACTTTAGGGAAGGAAAACTGTGTCTAAATACATTTTTTACTAAAAAATATTCAAACTCTTAGGTAATCAGTAATTATGAAACAAATCACAAAATTTTAGATAAAAATAAGAATGATTCCATTTAATCTTGAGATACCCAAGTTATTACCAATAACAACTTCACAACGCACATATTTTTTAGCATCTTCAAAACTGCTTTTACATATACTACATATTATCATCATTTGACCATTCTGCCAACTCTTAGAGACAAGTAAATAAAGCTTTAAAAAAATTTTTTTATAGGTTGTGAGGCCTGAACTCTGAGCTTGGGTGCTGTCACTCAGCTCTTCAGCTTAAGGCTAGCACAGTCTTGGCTTTTTCTGCTTATGTGGTACTGAGGAATTGAACCCAGGGCCTCATGGATGCAAGGCAAGCACTCTACCACTGAGCCACATTCCCAGACCCAAATTAAGCATTTTATAGTTAGAATGTTCTGAAAGTAAAAGAAAAAATTTAGTTATCAAGGATATTCATAGTGCTAATAATATTATAAAGACCTACAGACTCCAGCATGTTATCTATTAGCCACTGTGTTGGACTGAAAAACTAAAACCAACACTTGGTATATTTTTATTTAGTAGTCCTGACACAAATGGCATGCTCTCCAAATCTATATTCAACACAAAAGCTGAAAGTGACTGTATATAAGATAGATGAAATTCAAAAATAGAGCATCAAAATGTTATAAACAAAAAGGTGAATTTTAATCATGATAAATGCAAAATGGGTATAAAGTTCACTGCCTAGTAAGAAAACTTAGCTTGAGCCAGCCTTTCTTTGAAACCACTTGTCAGATGCCTGACATGTAAGCTGCTAAAGGAATGAGACACACATCTGGCTCAGCAGTCAGGTATGGGCAGTGCTAAGAAGATAACTACATTTTACTCTTTTCAAAAAAGGCCACATTTAATCATGAGCAGCAACAGCCTTCCGGGCTCTGTGTGGCAGATTCAGGAATGTTTTCAGGAGAAAAGCATTTTCTGATATACTCAGGTTGGTTAGTGGTGCTGAATTTAAATCTAAGGAGGAATGGACTAAAGGCCAAGGTGAGATATGACAGATGCCTTCAAACAGTTCAAGGGCCATATGGAAGAGGGAGGGAGTTGCTCCAAATTAGTTATAACTCACTGGGAAAGACTTTCTAGGACTCAGAGCTGACCAGCAACAAGATAGGTAATTTTCTTTTGTAGGATATCCAAGCTGTAGTCAGATGAACATTTATCTGAGATGTTATAGAAGAGATTACTGTATCAAATAATGAGTAAGATTTATTTAAGTAGTTCAGTAAAAAATTTAAAATTATGTCACAAGAAGAGTTTGACCAGACCACAAAAACCAAATATGCTACAATGCTTCTAGGTGGAGAGACAAACTGTACTGTTTTATTAAAAAATAAAAAATAGAAAGTAACTAATAGACTTTTATTATGAATTATATTAAATATGAGAACCAAGAAACTTCCCTAAAGGGTAGGCTTAGGACATTAATATACTTTATAGACAAACTTTTACTATTGTGCATAGTGACTGAGCTACTATTTCATAATAAAGTTAACTGGGAATTATTAGGTTATAGATTTTTTACTACAACTATTTCATAATCTAAACTTGATATTGCAAATTAAAATACTTCTTTTTGAAAAAGACAGATCTGTAAAGCAAAACTGAGCAATAAAGAGAAATATTCACATATTAACTACATATTTTCCCACAGATTTTGAGCACAGTGGGTGAATATAAAGAATACACACACATACATGCACAGATATATGTTCCTACATCACTGAGTTGAGCATCACATTTTCTTACTAAAAAGTGATTTCTGTGACCTTCATAACTTACCACTAATTAAAATGGCTCCTATGAGGCGAGGGCATATTTCTGTAGCAACATTCATTAGCAGCTATGATTTCCTTTCTGTGTTATTAATTTGCAGGTGTCCCTTATTTAGCCTTTTTGTTGGCATACTGTAGTCTTATAAAAGCTGACTGTTACATTTATAGTTCCTTATGGAGAAAAGATCTTGCAGAAATGAAGTACAACTAATAATCCTTTGTAAGGGGGAAACCTTTATAGAGTGGAGCCTGCGAAATCAGATACTATTGGTAAAGGTTTGCCAGGAACTTCCCAGGTCCAAAAGAATTATGTATGGTTCTGAAGAAGACAGCGTGCTACTAAATATGGAACACCGACTGATCAACCAGGCAAGTGCTCCACCTGCAGGAAACCCAGACTCTGACTAAAGACTGACTTCTCTTCCTGAAAACCTCCATGGATCAACATTACCTGATCTTCCTCAATAGATTCTTTGAGCATTTCATGATTCTTACATTGAGAGTTTTCACAAATCCACTCGTCTCTCATTTTAATCCCTATTCTATTTTCCTTTTCTAACCAACCATGCACATGACTAAGTTACTTTTAGTCTATAATACTGAAAAGAGTAATTAAGTCACTAGTTAGCTTTCTTTCCTGAAAGTTTTAAACCCCACCTTTCTTCACAAATGTGCATTTCTTTAACTATATTTCTTATTCTTTCCTGGATTTTCTAAGTTTCCCCACACTTTGGTGCATATGTGTGTTTATTTCTTTACATGCTGTTAGAAATGGGATATGGCTATTTTAACACATAAAAATCAAGAGGCTTACTCTTCTCTAGCCTATACATGTCACATGCCTTTTAATCCAGTGGAGTATATTTAATACTAGAAGTCACCTTGTGGCCAGCTCTTACATCATTCCTAAAAACCTTTGTTTAGTTAGCCATCCTTCCTAACCCCTACCCTGGATTTGTTTGGTATCACATCATGCATGGCACTCTAGTAACTTTAGATGAAACTCGATGAATAATCTCTCGAGGCAATTTCTGTCAGGCAGTCAAATTATATTGTTTCAGCAAACTCAACACCAAAGTGCTACCATTTTTCAAAATGCCATTTTCCAAGTGTTCATCTGTTCAGTAAAAAAATGACTGTGTGGGTTGTGACCAACAGGGCTAGACAGCTCATTCTCAGATAAGGTGAATAATGTGTTTTCATAATTTTGTTTGTAGCATAAGCTTTGAAATTCAGAAGCTCATGTTAATCTATTTATGAGGTTTTTAAAATTTTCTCTATTGTAAGTACTTCAATTAATGAATACAATGGTAAATACTGAATTTCCCTAAGGAGGGGAAAAAAGCTGATAATCTCCGGAAAGGTGTATGGAAGCAAGCACACATACAAACACAGTGTACATCTGCAGAGAATGTGATGACCCAGTTTTTCTTTTGCAGAGATAGCAATAGTAATGAGATCAGTGGACTACAGAAAACAAGAACATTTGGCACTTATACCCTCCCTATATGTTGATCAAAATAAACTAGTTTTTAATTTACTATGTCCATATTATTACTGCATACAGTTACATATTGCTTGATGATGTGAACATGTTCTAAGAAATGTGTTGCTAGGTGATTCTGTCCTGTAAACACCAAACAGTGCACTTACACAAAGCAAGACAGCTAAGATGAAGCAGGGGACATAATCTTAGGGGACCACCATCATTTCTGCTACTTTCCCTCCCCACCCCCAAACATCACTGTATGGAACATGGCTTTAGTTCACATACTTTTCATGGAGATAAGATTCTCCTGATATATAAAAACCTATAATAGAAATACTAAGAGGATAAAGACTAGATAGTCTTCTCATAATGATCATTAAAAAAGAAACATGAAATTGCCATCACTGACTTTAAATAGCAACCCTAGGTCTAGATTTGTGAATAATAAATTTTGTAATAAGTTCTCTCTCATTAAACCTCTTTTACCTAAAAGGAATTAGGTCAGATTTTTACAAAGGCAGTAAGGATATCTGTGATTAGACATCCCAATTCTCTATTCTTCCATTAAAATGTGACCTTTTCATTCCGATAGCCACCACTGAGTAATGAAGTGACTATGCTTACTTACTACCACTAGCAAGAAGGCTTGTCTTCTGACAATCAAGTGGGTATAACATATACTCGATTCATTCATTCATTCATTCATCCATTCATGAGGGCTAGGTGATGGGGTGGGAGCTGGGGACAGAATTTATAAGATGTAAGTCTATGCTTCAGACTGTTAGGGAAGTTAAGAAATATACTGAAGGAATTACTTGATGAAAGGAGAGGAAAAAAACTATGACAATTTAGAAAAGGAATGTGAACAAACACAGTCTTTAAAATACAGTCTCTGTAAGTTAAAATTATTTTTTCAGGAATATATGTGACATTCTGAAACAGACTTGCAATTGAAACCAGCAGGATTGATAGAGTTTACAATTGTTAAGATGGTCAACATCAAACTCAACCTTTCTATTCCTTTCTTAATTTAATTTAGAATTCTGCTTTCATTTCTGTCCAATACGATTATTTTCAACAGACTGGGAAAACAGGGTCTTTGATCAGGGTCACAAACATTAATGTTCTTGTAAGATTTAAAAGAATGTATTATTTTCAAATACATTTTTTCCTTGACTAGAGAAAGAAAACATGCTTACAAATATATAAAATGGAGGTAAAAATTAAACTCATACCTAATGCCTCTACTCAGAAATAACTGTTAATTTGGTCATGTTGAATAGAAAATATCTAAAGTAGAAGAAACATGTTATCCCATAATAAATATTCTATCTTTAGTTTGAGGGAAAGAATTTTGTTTTTCAGGTACTCAATATTTGGCACTTATAAAGAAAATCTTACAGATGTTTCCTTGATATATCATACCATGAAAAAAATCTGTGTGTATTGTCCTGAGTAAGAAGAGTTATAAACTAAGACTGTCCCACTAGCGTTGTTCAAATGCTAAGTTATGACATTAGTCTGGCCCATTATACTTGCCAAAAATTTGGGAACATTATGTAAAAATAGTGCATATATTTTATTCTGGGTCTAATTTTTACCTTGGACAACAATGCTTCTCAAATAATGCACACACTGAGGAGAGAGAGAGGACTGCCAGCAGAACAGGTTAAGGTTTCCAGTTCTTAGCACTCAGTATCTCAGTAATTTTTTCATGGTGTCCCAAGATCAAAAGAAAGCTAACAATTACATAGTTATTTAAGCAGTTGAATAAATAATTATGCCCTAACAATTTAGTAGCTATTTAAAAGGCCATACTCATAAATGCAGAGAAATACAGTCCTATTTAATTCTTAAATGACTACAATTTTTTACAAAGGGAATGTGTGTATTTGATGGCACTGCACAGCTTCTTATATCTCAAATCAGAATGATTTTCTATTCTGCACTGATTTTGTATGATGTTTGCTTTATAATACACCAACTACTGAAAAACAACCTTTGCAAAGATAAATACGTTCTAAAGATTTGCTGCCTTGGATGGGTAAACTGTTTCCTTTATTGTACAGTGCAGAGATCCAAACTGGGATATATTATATTCCTCAGTCATATGGAGACACAAGCAACCCTCCTTCTCATGGATTTTACATGCCACTGCAAGAAGTCCCATGGGGCCTGCTCACATTCTTATTTGTTCCTACTCATACAAATGCTTGTTATGACATATTAGCCCTAAATCTACTTTCATAACAAGTAATCCTATAATTAAGCTCATAATCCAAAAGGTAGATATTACACACAAATGGAGTAAGAAATACGACTCTTAAGCAACTGTTTGTTAACAAAAGGAAGAAGGAATAACAGAGTCCCCTAGTGTACACAATAATCTATCACAATAATTAAAAAAAAAAAAAAGATCCTGTAGTGGGCAGAATATCCTTCTCCCTCAAAGATTCATATCTTAGCTTCTGAAAATTGTAAATATGTTACCTCCGATTGAAAAGAAGATTAAAATCAAAATAGAATTAAATTTGCTGATCATATGAGTTCAAAATTGAGAGGTTATTCTAGATTATCTGGGAGGGTCTGATGTGGTCACAAGATCCTTAAAAAAAAGAGGAAGGCAGAGGAGGAGAGTGCAGAGTGCAACATGACTATGGGAGAGAACTGCAGATGCTGCAGTATGAGAGGACTTGGCCTGCTGTTGATGGCTGTGGAGAATGAGCCATGAGCCGGTGAAAGAGGCAGACTCCTGAAGCTAGAAAAGGAGAGAAAATAGATTCTTCCTTGCAGTCTACCCAGTTTGATTGTGACTCAGTGACACCCATCGTGGGTCTCATTTTAACCTATAAAAGTGCAACATAATCAATTTATGCTGTTTTATAAACCACTAAATTTAATAACATTACAACAGTAATAGAAACAGGTACTGAACTAATTAACAATAAAAAGAATAGCAACCACAAATGTTTTAGATCAGTTAGATGAACTAAGTATGCTGGCTATTATAACTGCAAAAGGCATTTTCCATAAATTTTGGTTTTGTACTTATATAATAAAACTAAATATAAAATAAAGCTATAGCTGCTGATTCAAAGAATTTTACTAAAGTATACATTAAATAGCCCTGCCATCATCATCTTTACTGTTTAATGATGAGGTAATGACTATAAATAAAATCTTTGTGCTATGTTCTGATATAAATTTTAAATGAACACAAGCATTTCTATCTTATGAATTTAAGTTAAAGAACACATTTCTTTTCCATAGGTAAAATGCCAGTTAAATGGTTTGAGGTAATTTCTTGGGATGGTGGAATGATGTTTGGACAGGGAGACTTAATGATTACTGAAGGACAGCAAAAAGAAGTTCTACTGTCAGAGTATGTGTATTCCTATGAACTGAAAATATTTACTCAGAGCTTAAAAACAGTGCTCACCTGTAGTCAAAGGCAGGTGGGTGACACTGTTCAAACAGGTTAGGGTGAACCATGTGGATGACAGTGTCGCCCCAGAAAACAGGAGGAGAAGAATCAGTTTCAGCATGCCCCGGATAAAATCTGCAAACCTGAGAGGAAACAATTTTCTGTTAATCCTAGCTGGACTTTTAGGGCTTTTCTGTTTGTTTTTTTAATTTAGTGACACACTTTTTTAAACACAATTACTTTTTTGTGTGTATATGATAGTACTTTCTAATCCTTTTTTTTAATCTTAGAAAGTACACAAAAGGTCATCTCTGTTTGATCTATATAATTCACAGGATGAAATTTTACATTTTCAAATGCCACATTCTTTTGAATTTTTATACTTTTTACCCATTCTATAATGAATATACATTAAGTTAGAAAATAGATTAACTTGTTGATCTCAATGATAGGGTTCCGAAAAGTCACCTAGGAAATGCACTTCAAAGGTTCCCCAAAGCTCGCTCGGAGCCTCTGGGGTCCTCGTGCTGATCTGCCTCTCCCTGCCTTGTTCTGCTCCCATTAGACAGCTGAGTTTGTTTCTCATACATGCTAAGGTTGCTTACTTGTCTGTGTGCAAAGCCGGTAGCTCCAGACCCTGACATGGCTCATTCCATTCAGGAGTGCATATGCCTCAGCTCATTCTCATTCCAGTTTAACACAGCCTCCATATTCACTGAAAAGGCCCTGTCCTTAGATTAAGGCTCCTCATTTATGCTGTTTTTTTTTCTTCCTAATGTTTTTCTCTATTGGAAATTGTCTTGTTTTTGTACTTGTTTAATTATTTTGTCTTCCCCATCAGATTGAAAGCTCCCTCAGAATAAGAATATAAACAGCATGCCAGGTGTGGTGGCCACAACCTGACTTTGCAAGTTTCAGGCCAATCTTAGCTACATGATGAGTTGAAAGCCAGACTGAGCTATATAAACAGACCCTGTCTCAAAAAACAACAAAAAATAAGGTAGGTGCCAGTGGCTGAAGCCTATGATCCTAGCTACTTGAAGGCTAAAATCTGAGGCAGAAAAATCCACGAGACTCTCATGTCCAATTAACTACTAACAAGCAATAAATGAGGCTGTAGCTCAAATGGTAGAATGCCAGCCTTGAGTGACAGGGCCCAGCCCCTGGATTCATACTCCAGTACTGGCATAGAAAAATAAATTAATCAATCATAAATAAGATATACACACAAAGCAAGACAAAACAAACAAAAAAGCCATTAGCATCTAGAATACTAAAGACCATTCTATATAGCTTAGAGGTTTTATAGTATTTTAAGTACTGAAATTACTACTATTTTCCTGAACAAATATGAAACTAAAATGCATGCCAAACTCCCCCCCCCCCCGCCTCCCCTGGCATTTCCAACTGCTTTTCTTCACCTGCAGATTAACTGTTGATTGTACAGGAATAATCTTCTGGCTGCATCTATCCACAATTGCTCCATTCTTTAGAATTATTTCTATTATAGAAAAATATCCCATCCCCAAATGCAGCATTTGCTATGTCTTCTCCACTTTGAATTAAAAAAAAATGATTGTAATTCCTATGATAATTCATGTCCTTAAACAGTACTGGAATCCTTTGTTCTGTACTTACTTCATGATCACATTTTTTAGACAAAAATGACTTCCTACGAGAGCCATCTTTTGGTGGGAGAAATAGATGCACTTCAATTTAGTGACAGATTTGTTCTCATCTATCTATGAAAGTTCACAATCAGATTTCTACGAACTCTGAGAAAGATTCCACAGCTTGATAGAAATGTCCCTCAAGAAAATATATAAAAAAAAAGAAAATATAAAACATGCCATCTAATTCCAAGCTTACTAGCCCCTTACCTGATTTACATTTTGGTAGGCTGCATACATTTCCTCATTGGTTAGGTAGATGTAAAGGTAGGAGAGACTAAAATACCTTTCTGGTTCAAGTAAGAGTTGAAGTGTACTAACATTTCATACTTTGATCACACAAGGACAAACTGACCAGTGTGGCCTGCTGCTCTTGAGGACCTAGTCCTGTCAAATGCATTGATAACATCAAAGAATGTTATAGAACCAAAAACCTTCAGTAACAGCCTTTAGAAAATCTAATTACAGAAGAAGGAGGCTGAGACAGGAGGATTACAAGTTTGAGGTCAGCCTGAGTTACACTGTGATATCCTGTCTTGAAATAAATACAAAATGTCCTAATTTTTCCTCTAGTTGTATCTATCTATAGTTAAGAATGAATTATAGAAAAATAAAATGTGAGATGTCATGTCTGATGCACAACAATTCTCTTGTCTTTTAGTATGCAGAACTGGTTTTGATCAATGATGATTCACTTTAATTAGCTTGGATGTTTAATTTGAAAACTTTAGTATGCTTCTTATCAAAATGTGACAGAACAATCTATTTTGGAATCAGTGATTTCCTATAAAGAATATTTTCCCATTCTACTTCTTCAGCTCTTAGGTTTTTATTCTAATGTTTACCTAACTTACAAAAACCTCAAAAAAGTGATTTAGAAGTTTTGATGTTAACTTATTCTTTCATTATACCAGAAACACTAAGCAAACTGTAAGATCTACATATAACAATTAAGTATTTAGAGATTAAGGTGAGTTATATATCTTATTTGATCTTCTGAAGGAAGAATTCAATTCTTCCCTTCTTGGTTAATCTGATTTCCTAATTTTGTTTTTTATTAGAGTAAAATGACTTAGCAAGTGAATGAATATTATCAGATTGGTTTCACAGTCACTCACTAAAAAAGTAACATTTTTATTCTTTCCTTTTTTAGAATGAAGGGGACCTTTTTTCCTTCTGATTCATTTTAAAAATGTGTTGTCACAATGGGTTAAAATCAAAGAGCTTGAAGAAAATCGGAACCTTTTTTCTATGAAAGTAGGAAACCACTGTAACCTACCTGTGGAAAAAAAACCAGAAATGAACACTGGATAATCAGGAGACCAACTTTTCATGAGATGCTCTGATAATAGATTCTTTTGAATTCTTTCTTATTCTTAATTACTGATTTGCTTTTACTGTCATACCTTCCCTTGGATTCTTGGAGATGTTTCTCTAATGATATGCCATTATTTCTACTAGTGAATGTTGTGGGTTTTTTTCTCTTTCACTTTTCTCTAAACTTTAATGTTTATTTAGGGGAGCCTTGTTCCACTCACATGTTTAATATAAAAAATATTCTCACCTTGCCATAGCTATTCCAACAACACAGCCACCAACTATGGACCAAAATCCAATCCAGCCAGCATCTACCTGTTAACAAAGTAGCAGACACATTAAATGCAAGACTGCCATGTTGCAACTGAGAGGAAATAAAAAAGAAATTCTCTGTAATGACTTAAATGACAACAAATCTAGGGAATTTTACTTATGCAAGTACATGTAATGATAAGATATATAATAAACACAAACTAAAGTTTTGATTATGCTTTACTGGAATATTTACATCAACAAAATCAACATCATTTTACAAATATTTTCAGGTATGTGCTACATACCAGGAATACATAAGACAATGGCGAAGGGTCAATGACCTCAAAAAAGTTAAATATAACTGATATAGGAGAAACTACTAGGAAACAGGTACAAAAACATCTGGCTATATCTGAAAATGTACTGAGAGAAGAGAGGGAAGAAGGGAAAGAAAAATGTAGAGAAAGAGACACTGAGCTAGGTTTTAAATGTACAGTCTATTTTTCTCTTTGGAAAATAGTTCTAATCTTGCCATTTACTAGCTTTGTGACCTAGGGTTAATTATGTCTTTTTATGTGTAAAATGGAAGGAATGTCATAATCTATCCACAGGACTTGGGTCAGTGGCCAGCATACTGGAAGTGCTCAATAAACATCACCTTACTGGGCTCCGCCTAGCTTATCTTCTTTTTCCTACCTTCTCATCCACACTCTTTCAAGTAGTCTGTGTTTCCTCATCGCTCATGGACCTTTAACTCTTACTATGATTTGCTATCTGTTCCAAACCACACTCTATCTCATTTTCTGCAACAGTAGAATGATGATAAGAGTTTTTTGAAGTTCAATAAGTTCATAAATGTAAAAAATAAGCTTGTAAGTGTAAAGTGCTAAATATGTTGGCTGTTATCACTGAAATTCTGTGTATATCTAATGATATTGGTGCATTTTCTTCCTTTTTATCCTTACTATGATAACCACACCAACTTATTAGTTCATTTCTTATTTCCAGACTCCTACAAAAGCCTCTGAAAAGCTCCTCAGAATCTAGTTTGTCCATTATTGTTAGAATGTTATCTCAATCATTACACTCCCCTGCTCAGAAATAATTACTAGCTTGGGTAAAGTCCAACCTTGACCTGGCACTTAGGAGTTACCCAAACTACTTTTTATTATTATTATTATTTTTTGGCTGGTCCTGGGGCTTGATCTTAAGGTTTGGACACTGTCCCTGAGCTTCATTTTTTTTTTTTTTTTTTTGTTCAAGGTTAACGCTTTACCACAGCACCACTTCTGGCTTTTTCTGAGTAGTTTATTGGAGATAACAATCTCATGGACTTTCCTGCCCGGGCTGGCTTCAAACCACAATCTTCAAGTATCAGCCTCCTGAGTAGGTAGGAGTACAGGCATAAGCCACTGGTGCCCAGCTTTTTCTTACTTTTGACTCATATTTTTCACTACACTTGTGACAGGGATTGCCAGCTAACCACTAAATGTTATGTTCTTCTGTCTGGTACTTAGCTAGATTACATGTAATCTAAAAGTGACCACGTGACTTGAGTTCTCATTAGAAAAGTAGGCAGAAGTGAAGTGTGCTACTTCTGGGAGACAGAGCCTAAGAAAACAGCTGTGTGGCTTTTCCACATTCTCTTTTCCCTTTCTATTACTTTCCCTCTAGATGTGATTACCTAGTTGCCACCCAGGAATATATTTACAAGTTCCAAGGGGACTAAAGGCCTCCAAAGAAGAAGAAACTTAAGGATCTAAGTCAGACTGAGGAAAAGAATTGTCTAAACTGTGATCAATGGCCCTGGATCACAATGAACATGAACAATTTCCTCAGAACTTTTAGCATTTGAGGAGTTAAACTTCTCACAGCAGCTTAGTCTAAGCAATACATTAACTCTATTCAAGTTTTTGCTCTTACAGTATTTGCTGCCATTCTGGAATTCTGAAAAATATAAATGCTGTCTCAGGAAAGAAAACACCCTAAAGCTTATATTATCTGTTGTCCTGCATGCCACTGACATTTGTGTAAAAAGGACTCTGTTCTGAAGGACTACTTTCTCATAGCAGGACACTTACTATCATTGTTTAAGACTTCCTTGATGCTAGTAACAGGTTCCCCCTCAGTGTATAAGGTCTTGTGCCAGGCAAAGGACCTTTATACATGTGGCTGTACTGATGCTGGTCCTTTCATGCTGGTTTGTGCATTTCTGCTTCCTTTGTTCATCCTTTGTAACTTTAGTTATTAAAATTCTCCCCAGTAATTAACTGCACATTTTCCTTAATTTTTTTGCTTTCATTTAATTTTAAACTTCCTTTTAGTAGCTGGTGTGTTTCATACACACTGTATCTCTCAGTCTGTTCAGAGAAAGATACCCTGGAAGGGCTTCTTAGAGTTTAAAGAACAAGACATAGACATGCAAAGTCAGCATAATTTAAATAGGTAATGCATTTTTTTCCTTATCAGAACTGAACACATTGGGAATACTTGCTATCCAAAAAAGTAGGTCAGAAAAGTAAAGGGAGACTTTCTTCTTAGGGTGCAAGTATGGCTGTGGTCTAATACCAGTGTCCTCTCCAAATTTGTATGTTGGAGTCTAATCCTCAATGTCATAATATGGAGATGATTAAGTCATGAGAGCTGTGCCCCCTCATGAGATTAGCGTCCTTTAAACAAGAGGTTGAGAGAGCTACCTTGACTCTTCTGCCACTGAGGAGGCAGCAAGAAGGTGCTGTCTTGAAGTAGAGACTAGGACCTCACAAGATACCAAATCTGCTGGCACCTTGACTCTGGACCTCCTAACTTCCACAAAGGTAGGAAATAAATTCCTATTATTATAAATTCCTCAGATTAAGGTCCTTTGCTCAGCATGGATTAAGTTGGGTACTCTAGGTAATTTGGATTAGTATTCCAGTTTAGAACTAAAAATCTGAGGGAAAAATCTGTTTAAAGTCGATGGAGAGACCACAGGCAATCTAGACTATGGAACCATGATCTAGGATGGGAAAGAAAATCAGAGTTAAGCTTGGTGCTTGAAGAAAAAAATTTTTAAGAGTGTCTGCTGATTTAAAACAATGTAGAAAAAGATCTGAGAAGTTATTACTAGCCTCATTCACCTAGGAAACAAAAAAAATATGAGTTGGGGGCTTGCTTAGGGGTAGATGGTCTTCTAAAAACCTTGGTAAGGCCTTAATTTGGGACTCAGAGGGCTATACTCTAATAGGAGTGGCAGTGGAAATAGAACATTATTCCACAGGACCAAAATCCAACTTTAAATGGTATCAATTCCTGAAACTAGATTAATAGATCAAACTAGAAACAAGAGCATTTGCTCAGAAAATTTTAAATTATAAATGCTATCAAAAACTTTATCACTGAAAAATACAAGTTGGCACCTATGAGCCTAGCTACTCAGAAGGCTGAGGTCTCAAGGATTGTGGTTTAAAGTCAGTTCAGGCAGGTTTGTAAGATTCCTATCTCCAATTCATCAGCCAAAAGCTGAAAGTGAAGCTGTGCTTAAGTAGCAGAGAGCCAGCCTTGAGCAGAAAAAGCCCCATTACAGGCACCTAGACACAAACACAGCTACACACAGACACAGATACAACCACACACATTTGAGGCATTTAGATTAAAACTCTTTCTCAATAGAGCAGGAAGAAAGAAAGACATAAAGACAAAATCAGAAGTCAATGGAATAGAAAAGAAACAACAGGAAGCCACTGGAAAAGTTGTTTTAAAAAGTAACCAAGATCCAAAAAAAAAAAAAGTAACCAAGAGAAGATGCAGATAACCATCATCTCAAATGTTTTGTCCTTGGAGACATAATAAAACCATGTGCTACATACTATTAAATACTTACATTAATTAATCAATTAATCTTACATTAATTCTTCCAAAATAGAAAAAAATTCCTGTTACTTTTAAAGATCCTGTTATTTTTTAAACATTGATACTAAAACTGAAAAGATAGGACAAGAAAGAAAAATTGGAGTCTACACTCATTCATAAATTTAAGTGCCAAAAAAGAAGCAACTAAATCCAGTGACATGTAGTATAATGTATCACACTGACAGATGGTGTTAGTCCAGGAATGCAAGGTGGGGTAAACAGTCCTTGAAAAGTGCTAATATGAAGGAGGAAGTCCAACTTTAAATTTATTTCATTTCAGGTGATTTAAATTTTAAACAGTGACATATGAGTAATGGCTGAACAATGTAGTTGTACAATATAACAGGGAAATGTGTTTATGAAAATCTTGATTATTTAGGCTAGGTTTTTTTTTTTTCCCCTGTCAGTTCTGGGGTTTGAACTCAGGGCCTGGGCACTGTTCCTGAGCTTCTCTTTGCTCAAGGCTAGCACTCTACCACTTGAGCCACAGTGCCGCTTCCGGCTTTTTCTGTGTATGTGGTACTGAGGAATCAAACCCAGGACTTCATGCATGCTAGGCAAGCACTGTACCATTAAGCCACATTCCTAGCCCTAGGCTAGTTTTTTTTTTTTTTTTGGGTCCGGTGGTAGGGCCTGAACTCTGGACCTGGGCGTTGTCCCTCAGCTCTTGAGCCCAAGGCTAGCACTCTACCACTTGAGCCACTTCCGGCTTTTTCCCCCTGCTAATATGGTGCTGAGGAAACGAACCCAAGGCCTCATGCATGCAAGGCAAGCGCTCTACCACTGAGCCACCTTCCCAGCCCCCTAGGCTAGTTTTTATTGAGTGATTTCTTTTTAAAAAATATGTGTCGTACTTTCTTGTTTGTTACTTTTTCCCCAAACCAGAGTTTGAACTCAGGGCTTTGTGCTGGCTTTGTGCTGCTCTACCACTTGAAGCATTTAGCCCAGCTTTTTGCTGATTAGAAACCGAATCTCATGG
The DNA here is from genome assembly GCF_000151885.1 of Dipodomys ordii. Taxonomy (NCBI): domain Eukaryota; kingdom Metazoa; phylum Chordata; class Mammalia; order Rodentia; family Heteromyidae; genus Dipodomys; species Dipodomys ordii. The sequence goes on from NW_012267261.1 coordinate 11,199,018, forward strand.
ACTTTCTGCCTGGCCTGCCTTTGACCTGTGATACTTCAGATCTCAGACTCCTAAGTAGCTAGGATTACAGATGTGAGCCACCAGTGCCTGGCACTTGTTTTTGTTTTTCACATAGCTAATGTGTTTTTCATTAACTGTATTCTGTATGTTATGAATGATGAATGTAAGGATTCTGGGTTCTCTTATTATTCCTCTAAAATGATTGTTTTTTTTTTGTTGTTATAGTTGACAGATTATTGGCTCTTCACTCTGAATCTGTGTAGCCTTGCTTGGCTTTGTGCTTTATTAGGGTAGGGTAGAAATAAAGCCTCTCTCACTTGGTAGGGCTTAATCTCTAAACTGTCTCCTCTGCAGACTTTTGTCAGGGCTTGGCACTCAGTATAGGCTTTGTTTATGGTGGGTCTAACTAGTAGATCCAGGGAACAGCCCTGCTTATTGTCTGACCTTTCTAGCATTAATTAATTGCTAATAAGGTGTCAGGATATTGGCTGTGCCAGAGCTTCAAGACATTGCTTGTCCTCTAATGGCTCTGTTCTGCTTTAAACTCTGTAGCATTCTCCCTGATAAGCCTCTAGCAGCTTTGCCCTTCCATGGCTGCTCCTTTCTCAGCTGATGTTTTACTGGTGTCGGGAACCTCACCTACTCCACTGGGAACCTCCTTCTGCAGCTCTCTCCTTTTAGATCAGTAAGAAAAAGGCAGCCCAACAGTGAGCTTGAACAGGTGTGTCCCCCAAAATGATATTCAAATACCCAATTAACACTTGAAAAGATCCATAGATGTCAGTATAATGGCATACAAGTGCATAGCTATCAGCATGTCTAAAGTGCACATAATCAAGTATTGGTAATGATATAGGACAATGAGGAATGTCATGCACTGCTGGTAGGATTGTAAATGGAAATGGAAACAACCACTTTGGACAAGCTTGGCATTATCTGTGAAAGGAGGTATACATTAATAACCAGCAATCCAATTTCTCTCTATATATATATCCAGTTGCACTATGTAAGAAAGGCCTTAAAAGCCATGCATGACAACATTCATGGGGCACTGCTTATAAGATAATGAAAAATGGCAAAGAATCCAATGGTTCTTCCAAAGCAGTATGGACAAAATTATTATATAACAGAATATCATACCACACTAATGTGTTGAATTTCTTCCATTTGCCTCTCTAAATCTCTCTCTACCTTTTCTACCATGCTTTCTGGAAGCAAAGAGAAGAAAGCAATAACATCAAGCAGGGTGAAATGGTTATTTTAAAAGAAGTTAAGATACACTTATTCTGAGACCAGAGAGAAACAAATTAGGTTATGAATAGCAATATATTTGATGATGGGCTCATAAACTCTTTTATGAAGTATGAAGCAAGGACAAATGATGAAGTCAACAAAACTAAGATTTTACTTTCTTCTGTCTGTCAGCCTCATTAACAGCACTCAAAGAAATGTGAGATTCATTACTGTCTACAAAAATCAAGCTTTTAGTTGTCTCATAGACTCTTGTTTTTGCAACACTGATTTAGAACAATGTTTACATAGTCTTAAAGCTAATACCAAGAACATGTAATCAGTACTCATAAACTGAAAAAACTAAAATACCTACAACATATACACATATAAAATACTTACTTGGCTGACATGAACTGGTGTTAAAATTAAGTCGAGAACTCCAGACCAGCCAGCAAATACACCAAGTGGTATAGCATATGCTAAAGCAATCATCAAAAACCTCAAATTGCTGTAAAAGAGAAGTAAAAGAAAACTAAAAATCTAGAATTAAAATTCATAGTTATGCCAAATTTAAGTCTTTTGGAAACTGCACTCTTAGAATCAGAAGTAGAAAATATGTGCCCATTTGTTATTAAATTTAATTTATAAATAATGATAAAAATAAAAAAAATTTAATTTTATAAGAATAATCTTTCTTGTTTATAATATTTAAAATGACCAGTGATCCTGTATTATATTTAACGTTTATTGAATTACCAATATTATTTCATATGAGTAGGCAGTAAAACCAAGTCAAAAAACACTTTCTGATCTGAAAGAAAAAATTACTAGTTCTCCTCACAATTAAGGTAGAAAAAAAGCAAAGCTAAAAAGAAATGTATAATTTGCTAGTTAAAGAAAAATTAGGCAGTACCTTTAGTTTCTTTTTTGAGTTTATATGAGTCATACAAAGGGAGAGATTATACATATACTAGCTAATTTTGAGTCTGCAACTAGACACAACAAAGAATCACTCAATGAGTGAATGGCTATATGAAGAATGGCATGTCCATACTATGGAATACTACACAACAATAAAAAAGCATGAGCTACTTAAGTAACATCCAACAACCTGGAGACTCATCAGAGAATCATACTGAGAATAAAACCTTGAGAGGGGGTAATGAAGTTAAAAGAAATGTACTCGTTACCTTACTTTGTAACTGTAACCCCCGTTCATCACCTTTACAATATTTTTTTTAAAAAGAGAATAAAACAGTTGAAATATTTTATGCCATATGGTATCATTTACATAATTTTCTTGAAATGATAAAAACACAGTGACAAAGAGCAGATTAGTGTTTGCAGAGAATAAAGGGCAGTGTGGGAGAGACGAAGCAAGTGTGCCTATAAAAGGACAAGAGGAGGATCGTTATGATGATGGAAATGTTGTATATCTTGATCATCAGTGTCCATTTACTGGTTGTGATATTCTACTACTTTTGTAATATGCCATCAAGTTATTATTTCTCACAATGAAAGTATATCTGTAATTATCTCAAGATGAAAAGTTTAGTTTTAAAAACAAATTTAATAAAAATCAATACCATTCAACAGCTACAAAATATCTTAGGAATAAACTAGAAAGGTCAGAGACATCTATGTGGAAAAAGCAATCTTTAAGGGACAGACACTATCTAAATACATTGACACTCAGTTGGTGCTATTAATTTAACTCAAATTAGCTTAATGCAATCACAAACTTCAGCTATATTTTTTCTAGAAACTCATGAAATAAGCTCCAAAAATTATATGGACTAAAAGAACTTAAAAAGGCTAAGTCACCCTTTAAAAAAAAAGGTAGTGAAAGCCCTTGCATTTAAGATATTAAGAAAAATAGCATGGCCAAAGTAATTAAAACAGTATGGTACTGAATCAAGAACAAAAAGAACAGCTGGGCACCAGTGTCTCATGCATGTAATCCTAGCTACTCAGGAGGCTGAGATCTGAGGATCAAAGTTCAAAGCCAGTCCAGGCAGAAAAGCCCATGAGACTCTTATCTCCAATTAACCAGCTAAAAGCTAGAACTGTGGCTCAAGTTGTAGAGTGCTATCCTTGAGCAAAAAAAGCCTCAGACAGTCCCAGGCCTTGAGTTCAAGTCCCAGGACTGGCATTAAAAAAAACCCCAAAAACAAAACCCCCAAACAACAATACAACAAAAAAAAAAAACAAGGGAGAAGATTAGATATCCAGGATACAGAAATACAGTATATAATACAAATCAAAGTGCTAAGGATGTTTAGCAAATGGTAACAGTTTATGTTTTGGAGAAAAAAAAACCTGTATCATTGGTATACACCATATTTTAAGATAGATTCTCAGTGGGATGATAAGCTAAATGTGAAAGATAAAACCAAAAATTAATGTTTAAGGAAAACATAGACAAAATCATTAGGCAAATGATAGGCTGGGAGTAAATATTTCATTAAAAAATCAACAAGGTATGGAAAATGAACTATATGACTTGTGGGCAGGGACAGGAGGGGGAACTGAGGGAAAGCAAAGGTACAGGGTGGCATTGTCCTAAAAAGAAATGCACTTGACTTGTAAAATGTTAATCCCTCTGTATAACACCTTTAAAAGAAGCTATAAGCAGAAGTTTAAAAAGTAGACTATACCTAACGGCTAACAATCACATGTGAGCCTGAAACCTACTCATTATACACAACACATATTTAACAAAAGTGTCCAAGATTAGGAATATAGATAATGCCAAGTTAAGTGGGCATTTCTGACAGCAATCTGGCAATACTTGGCAAATCTAGCTTAGACTATCACCTAGCAATCCTGCTGCAGGATCTACTTTCCAGGGCAATTCTCAGCTTTACGAGACCGAGACCGAGGCCTGTGGTGATAGATATGAGGGTGCAATCTGTGTAAATGTGATAGATCCATTAAAAGTGTAGAATACAAAGAACTAGATGTCACCGAATCGTAAGGATGCATCTTGGAAACAGTGCTCATATCACAAAATGAGAGTTCTCCAGATTCAAATGCCTCCTGGGGGAAGAAGTTTAGCCTCACTGATGAAGTAGTCTTGAAAACAAAAACAAAAGCAACAACAAATCCCTAAAAGCAACTCTGGATAAGAAGCTGGAGAAGCTGAGCATCTGTGGCTCACGCCTGGACAGGAAAGTCCATGAGACTCTTATCTCCAATAAACCATCAGAAAACCAGAAGTGGTGCTATGGCTCAAGTGGTAGAGCGATAACCTTGAGCTGAAGAGCTGAGAGACAGTGCCAAGGCCCAGATTTGAAGCCCACTAATGACAATAAATAAATAAAAGAACCTGGAGTAAATGCAAAGGATAGAGGAACATGAAAAACTACACAAGGTGACAATCTGTTGTCACTGTTATTTGATTTTGGTACCCTGTACCTTGTATACACATTTATCTAATTTGGGGAGGGAAAGGGGAATAACAAAATGCTGAAACAAGGACACAGGATGACCCATTGCAACAATGGATACTCACAAGACACTATGTTAGAAATGAGAGGTTGGACTTTGGAAAGCAGTGTGGAGGTTCCTCAAAAGACTTCACATAGAACTCCCCTATGACCTAGCAATCCCACTTTTGGGCATATATCCAAATGTTCACAAACACACTAAAGCTACCAGCACAACTATGTTTATTGCAGCATTATTTACTATAGCTAAGATATGGAGCCAACCCAGATGCCCTTCAGTAGATGAATGGATCAAGAAAATGTGGTATATATACACAAGGGAATTCTATGCCGCCATCAGAAAGAATGACATTGCCTCATTTGTTAGGAAATGGAAAGACTTGG
>NW_012267261.1:11204583-11236262 GCF_000151885.1 Dipodomys ordii
AAAAAAAAAAAAAAGAAACGAGAGGTTGGAAGGTGGCTCAGTGGTAGAGTGTTTGCCTTGCATGCATGAGGCCCTGGGTTTGATTCCTCAGCACCACATAAGCAGAAAAAGCCGAAGTGGTGCTATGGCTCAAGTGGTAGAGTGCTAGCCTTGAACTGAAGAGCTGAGTGACAGTGCCCAGGCCCAGAGTTTAGGCCCCAGGACTGGCAAAAAAAAAAGAAGAAAAGAAATGAACTTTACAACTTGGAGGGGGGGGGAGGAAAGGGAAGAGGGGTACTGGGGGAAGGAAGAGATAGTAGGAGAAAAACAAAGGAGGGGGTAACAATGCTCAATAAACAATGTACTCATTACCTTACTCATGTAACTGTAACCCCTCTGTATAGAATCTTTACAATAAAATAAAATTTTAAAAATAATTTAAAAAATCCAGATTTTGGAGGCAAAAGAATTAGCTCTTCAACAAGTAAATTACAAGGGAAAAAGAGATGGAAATGGAAAGAGGTTATAAGACATTCAAGCAAATGCAGAATCTGGAGCCAGATTAAAACAAAAAAATATTCTGAAAACTATTTATGAGACTATAAAAACTGAAACACTGATTTGAAATTAATAAAGTATTAAGAAGCTGTGAGGTAAGATATTGACAACACATTTATATCTAAAAAGAGTTCCTAAGTACACAGGCTATAGATATGAAGTTGAGGCTAGTCTGAGCTAAAAAGTAAGACTCCTGAAAAAAAAAAGAGCGAGCCATTTTTTTTTTTTCTGTCATGGGGCTTGAACTCTGGGCCTGAGTGCTGTCCCTTAGCTCCTCAGCTTAAGGCTAATACTCCACCACTTGAGGCTAATACTCCACCACTTGAGCCACAGCGCAACTTCCGGTTTTCTGAGTGGTTTATTGGAGATAAGAGTTTCACAGCTTTTTCTGCCCGGGCTGGCTTTGAACCATGATCCTAAGATCCCAGCCTCCTGAGTAGCTAGGATTATAGGCATGAGCCACTGGTGCCTAGCCGAGCCAATATTTTTTAACATATGGATGGCCAAGCCAATATTTTTTAACATATGGATTAATATGATCTATCCTCTGAGATGTACTTTATAATGTCAAAAGGAGGACGTGGGTAAAGCACAAATAACAATATTACTTACATATGAATAGTTGTGGAGATGGGAGGGCAGGGATGATAGGGGAAAAACAAAGGAGGAGGCAACAACTCATTACCCTGCTCATGTAATTGTAACCCCTCTGTACGGTATTTTCACAGTAAAATATTAGATATTGGCTAAGGAAATGTGGGGTTCTTGCCTATCTTACATATTACTGGAACATTCCCAAACAGAGCTTATAAACCTTATATAGTATTTACTGAAAACAGCTAAACAGAATGATATATATTACATATAAATATATACTCATGCAAAATAATATACACACTGCTAAAGCAAATAGACAAAGGAATATACACAAATGGCATTTGAGAGGTGATTAGGAAGATGAGGAAACATAAACAAGGCAATGAATAAAAAACTAAGTGAATATGACCATGTGCCCTCAATAAGGAACCTGTCCAACTCAACTCTGACTCTTAAAGTCTAAAAGGCAACAACAATAATCATCATCAAACATCAGCACCAATACATAAAGGGAAAGAAATGTTGATATGAGGTTACATAGGATAAAAGCAGATTAAGAGGAAGGAATCACATGGAGAATAAATAAATAACTGCAGTGAAAACATTGAGGCATGGTCATTGATTTTTTTTTCTGCCCCTAGACAATGGAATTAGAACTCAGAGTCAGTTGTTCCCTTGTTCTGATTAATCCAGTAAGTGTTAATTTCAGAAGGTCTTGAAAAGAGCAGAGAAGTTAAATTGCAGACTAAGGGAATGTGGCAAGGAAGGTCTACAGAGTTCCCTGGAACAGCCAAAGGGAGAGCAGGCCATGGTGAAAAGTAAACAGACCAATGAGGGAAGAGCCAAAGAATGATAGGAGGTGGTTAAAAAAAAAAAAAACAACAAAGACCAGAGAAGAAAGATAGTATGCTTTATGATTTAAACTCAGACTGAAGGTCTTTGGTCTTAGGTAATTAGAAATAAACATAAGGTATATCATAATAGCTCTTAATTCTTGTCAGAACTATCTTGTATATAATTCTTTAATGCCTTATATTTCCTACAGAATGGTCCAAAATTACTAGTATGGCCTAATAAAGTATGACCCCAATCTATTTATACAGCTTTATCTTGATAGTCAACTTCTTCTGCTAGCTTTGCATGAAAATGTTTTAGCTCAACAGAATTTTTAAAACTACTATTTTAATCTATCATCTTCCAATGTGTGCCACTAACTACAATTCAATGTAACTAGCATTTTTCATTATTTAGTATGTGGAAGGAAATACACTAGGTATTAGAGAGAAATAGTTTTCAAAAATTTCTTATTGTACCCTAAAGTAAGAATTTATTTTGTGACCTACCCATGTACATGTACATATATATATACATACATATATATATATACACACACACACATATTATATATGCTGAACTAAAAGTCTCCCCAAAACATGTATCCCCAATACATGTGATACAATACTATTTTCTGTTCCATTTTATTTAGTCTATCCCATTGAAGAGCTGAGGGACAGTGCCCAGGCCCAGAGTTCAGGCCCATGACTGAAAAAAAAAAAATAAAGTCTGTCCATTCAAAACTTGAAAATGCTCTATTTTTTATTTTTAATAAATAGTACAATGTGAAGAACATCATTCAATGAATGCTTTTCAACTTTAAATTTAATAAGATTTAAATATATTCCAACTATTTCCAGGGAAAATTTAGTGTTCAAACTGAAATATGCTGTAAAGGTATGAGACATTGGGTATCAAAGATTTATACAAATATAAGAATGTAAAATACCAAATCATTCAATTTAATATTGACTACATGGTAAGATGTTTTAGGTATAAATTATGTTGAATAAAATATACCACTAAGTTTAATTTCTTTTCATCTTTCTTAATGAGGCTACTAAAAAGGATTATACATGTAGCTTGAATTATATTACTATTGGACAAGATTACCAGAGAATAGAATATACCAGAAATAGTTCTTTACTGTAAGGAATTTGACATTTGGGAGGAAGATAAGAAAAAACCAATTAGAAAGAATAATATATAATAACTAAAAGTAATACATACTTATTACAATTTAATGGGGAAAAAGTCAAAAGATAAGTTCAAGTGGTCCAAATGCAAGACATAATCAGAAGTGATGATTTTCTCTATCTCCAAAGAATTAATTTTAATACTGGCACTGGAGCTTTTAAGGGCAGAATTTCATCTAACTACACATAAATTAAGCCAATAAAATAAAATAATTAAATTTCTAAAAGTATGACCCTACTGGTGGCACATGAGGTGATTTTAGGTGAATCACAGTAATATTTTATTCAGCTTGTACTGACAGGCCCTTGTTTATTTTCATGCTCTTTAACAAATACACACTAGTAAAACAATCAACACATAAAACTCCTAATTTTACAGATGCTATTGTGTGACGTCTTTATATAAAAGAAAATTCTGTAAAGAAAATAAGAGATTTGGTTTTAAAAATATTAAGTAAATTATTGTACAGTTGGTCTGTGGATAATATACCACTCACAGACACTTTTGTTTGAGGTGATTTTTCAAGATAGATTTCTGGTAGGACATCAAAATATTTAATTAGAATTATATCAATTAGTTGCAGCTTGCTTAATAATTGATGAAAATTACTATCTCAAATTAACTTTTACAAAACATGGAATTATTTTGATTTAAGTCACAACTTCCCAACAATCCTACCCGTATTTACCTTAATAATCTACAAAAGCTGCGCCGGTAACTCAGCCGCTGGCTTGCTGCAGCCACACTGGGAGGAAGAGGAGGTCGGGGTGGGAAATAAGCTAGTGTTGCAGAGAATATTAAGCAGACAACTCCAAATTCTGAAATCAAAACAAAAAGTAAAATGTTAACTAACTACTGATAGAAAACGTTTAAAAGATATGCTTATTCAGTGTGAACTAAATCTTACACCAGTATAAAGATATGCAAAAACACAGTACCTAGCCACAATATCTTAATCCAGTGAGAAAGGTGGAAATGGACATTTTAGGAGGACGCAGAAAGAAATCACTCTATAGGCAAAGCACTATGAAGACTGAATGAATGAGGAGTAGACAACTGTTATTCTGTGCAGAAAACATTAAAATCCAACAGTGCGTTACTGTAAAGGAGATTTTTGAAACAGAGATAAGATGTCTATTTTTGGTTGGTCCTGGGGCTTGAACTCTGGCCTGCGTTGTCCTTCAGCTCTTCAGCTCAAGGCTAGTGCTCTACCACTTGAGCCACAGCACCACTTCCGGTTTTCTGAGTGGTTTACTGGAGATAAGAGTCTCATGGACTTTCCTGACCAGGCTGGCTTTGAACCAAGATTCTCAGATCTCAGCCTCCTAAGTAGCTAGGATTACAGGCCTGAGCCACTGGTGCCCAGCCTAAGATGCCTATTTAATAAAGGACAATACTGAGGAAGAAAGATTATGAGAGAAAATTGGTAGAATTTATTTGATCAAGTGTAAGATTTCTGAAGCCTCAGTAGGACAGATCCAATTTACAGAGCATTGCAGGAAAGTTAACAGGACAAGAGAACATTCTAAAAATAAGCAACCAATAAGACAAAAAATTTAAATACAAGACTAGCTAATGTGGAATATTGAACAACCAAAAGAAAATGAACACCCAAGCCATCTTAGTTTAGCCCCCTTACAGAAAATGAAGTTTCTAAGACTTCATCCTCCTTTCCACAGTGCTGGCACCTGGAAGTCCCTGCTTTTGTTCTGTGCCCAATGGACAAGAAAAGCACAGCATTCACTGAAATCAGGAAACTTGGGACTACTGACCTACCTGTTGAAACCCTCACTCCTTTTGGACCAATAAAGGTCCAAAAAAAAAGTACATATCTATATGTACTTTTTGCCGCACAATTCTATTTCTAGGATATATACTTAGTGGATTTGTATGAGACACCTTAATAGATTTTTTTTGAGGGGGATGAGGGGGTTGGTCATGGGGCTTGAACTTGGGCCTGGATTCTGTCCCTGAGTTCTTTTGCTCAAGGCTAATGTTCTATCACTTAAGAGCCACAACTCTACATTGGTTTTCTGGTGGTTAACTGGAGATAAGCGTGTCACAGACTTTCCTGCACAGGCTGGCTTCAGATCACAGCCTCCGGAGTAGCTAGGATTACAGGCATGAGCCACCAGCACCTGGCGTTGTAGATTATTTTACTTAATTCAACTAGAAAGTTATATATTTCCAACTTGGACAGACAAGATTGCTAATTTACAGAATAAGCATCTTTACAACATGCATATTAGTCATTTACATTTCTTCTGTTTTTGCCTTGGTCATATTCCTTGGCTACCATTCTAAAGGCATTTTTGTTAGTAGCTCTGTGAGATATGCAAAATAGAAAGCTGTGCTCCTAAGAGGAGCACAAAAATGGAGGGATAAAGGGTGAACAAATGCAGCAGTGGTACTCACTAGACACTATGCTGAACATGAACCACACAAATTGTGGGTATGGATGAAATGGAAAAAAATGGGAGAGAGCGGAGGAAGGGATGACATTGTGCAAAAAGAAATGTACTTATTACCTGGCTTATGTAAGTGTAACCTCTATGAGTACCACCTTTATAATAACAATAAAAATCAAAAAAGCCTCAGGCTCTCTGATAGGTAGCTTTGGACATGGATTCCAATGCTGTCCAACTATAATGTGCTACTGTACACACTCCTGGAATGTGCACTGCACATTCTCTTCCGATAATGTATCATAAGAGGTTGTAATTTTGTCACCTTCATGGTTAAATAAACTGACTTCCATCTTGTTGACAACAAAATAAGGATGGTCCAAATATTTTGTATCATTTATACACCATTATGAAACCATTGGCATAATTTTATCATTTGAAAAAGGAAATCCTGTACCCATTACTCTCAAATTTCCCAGCCCTAGACAATCACTATATTACTTTTAGTCTTTACGGGTTTGAGTATTAGAAAATTACAAATTTTATATGTGGTCTTTTGTGACTGACTTCTTTCACCTAGCATAATGTTTGCAAGGGTCTTTCTGCTGGAGCATGTATTAGTCTGGTACTGTCAGTACCGTGCTTGATTGTAAGTGTGAAAACTGATAGGCATGAATTCTTAATTCTCCTTTAAAAAAATTCTTTTTCTTCAAGACTGTTGTGGTTATTGCTAATTGCATGGAAGCCATGAGCCAGAGAGATGCAGAGGATTGGTATGTGCCTAACACTGCCTTGAAGAGACACAGCTGCCATTTAGGCTTTCAATAAGATGACTGATACTACCAAAATAAAGTTTAAAAGTTAAGTGCCACCTATTTTCAGTTTTATTGGCTTATTTTTATGTTTCAACTGTTTTCTTTAAAAGAATTTAGCCATCTATATATTTAAAGTGAGTATCTGTTGCCCCTGCCCTTGCTTTCAGTTTTATTTCCTCTATACCACTTCTTGAAATGTAAATTTCATCATACAACTTTCTAACCTTTTCAACTTCTCCAGAGTGGTGAACTTCAAGCTCTCAACCTTTCGCAGATCTGAATCACCTGGCTTCCACTCTGGCTTTGTCCAGTGCTAGTCTCATCAGATCTAAAACACTCTCGGCTTCAGCTACTTGGATTACCAGGTTCTATTCCTTTACTGGGCTTTTTCTCTGTGGTTTTATTTTATTCTTCTGCCACCTGATTTTGGCTAACTCTCCATCCCTGAAGTTTTGAGATGCTGCATCTCCAAGGAGCTTTGCTTGAAACAAAATCTGGACTAGGTGTTCCTCAAAGGAGTTTTCAAAGCAACTTGAAATGGTTTGTATGGCATCTTCCTCCTCTGTTTTATCACCATTTTCTCTTTGAAAAAAACTGTCTGCATATTTCAGGCTACTGTAACTTGTGTTGGAGCAGGAACCATGTCTACCTCAGTGTCAGGCTCAGTGACAAGTACATAAAGCTCAAAGTATGTTCATATGTGAAGAAAGAATTACTAACATTCAAACACACATTTACATCACCATTGACATATGAAATTACAGGTCCTGGACATACTGAGTTCTCTTATATCCTTCTTCCTTTTGCACTGACTATTCTTTCAATCCCATGAACATCTGGTGAACTACTGATGAACTTCTTAATTTTATCATTATTACAGTCATGTGAAGCTTTCCTGACCTTTCAGCTTTTCTCCAAACCTAGGCAAGTTAGGTTTCTCTACGTCTGTATAGTTAATAGTTTTATTTATACTTATTTTTGATCTTACCAATTCCAATTGCTGAGCAGAGTACTTAACATGCAGTCAAAATATATAAGAACTGTTCTGTTGGAGCTGTACACCAGTGGCTCACATCTGTAATCCTAGTTATTTAGGAAGCTGACACCTGGAGGATCCTGGTTTGAAGCCAGCCTTGACAGAAAAGTCCATCTCCAATTAACAGATGCCATCTCCAATTAACCAGCAAAATACCAGGGTGGAGGTGTAGTTCAATTGGTAGAGTGCCAGTCAAGCAAACTGAACAAGTATGAGGCTCTCAGATCAAACTCTGGAAGCAGCAAAACAAACAAACAAACAAAAAACCCAAAACTAAAACCAACCAACAATGATAACCCAAAGAGTTCCACATCAGGAAGGAAACAATGAACAGGCATATGGGGAGGGGAAACATACTCAAGAAGATCTGTAGGAAATTGAATATAAGAGCAGACTTAATTTCTGACTTCAGAAATTAAGCGAAAAAGGATCCAAAAGAATGTTTTGGAAAGGTTGATACACATGGAGAGAAGAAAATGAAGACTGTAAGTGATCACAGTTAGGTGAATATGACTAATAATGGGAACATGGCAAGGGAGAAACAGTTTTATATAAATATAAAATGATAGTATATTGCAAGAAGATACAAGCATATGTGTTATATACAGTGCTTCATGGAAAAAAGGATGAAAAGGGCAAAAGTAAGACTGCCATCTAGCAAGAATACATTTTAATTTAGTAACTTCCTAGGAAAGATAGGTTTTAAATAGTTATCTCCATGTTATACAAAAAGGAATGCATGTTATGTGTACATGTGTATTATCTGGTAGTGAGATTGTGATAGGAATAAGAATCATTGTCTGCCAGGAAAAGGAAAAACTTCAGATTACCTGTATATAACACAGTCTCGATGCGATCTTTAATATGAGCCCTGCTACTCTCTGCAGCAAGAAGAGGTGCTGTCCCATTGGGTGCTGGAACAACAAGCGGTCCCACTAGAAATGCACATGCTCCACCGAGGTAACTGAGCATTGACGCAATCGCTGTGGCAGTGGCCCGTTCATCTGCAGAAAACCATGTTGTGGAGAGGAAGGGTGGGGCATTCATTACCGTTGGACCTGCCAATCCATTTAACAGTTGTCCTGCGTGGATTAATCTGTAATTAGAAAAGTTACAAAACTGTGAGTTATTTGAAGTAGAAAAAAAATCAGCCAAAAAAGAAGTTTAACTATGACAATAAGAATAAGTAGCCTGGCATGGTGGCTCATGCCTGTAACCCCAGCTATGTGGGAGGCAGAGATCAGAAGGATAGAGGTTGAAGACCAGCTCAGGGAACAACAGTGAGATTCCATCTCAAAACAAAAACTGAGCATGGTGGTTTCCGATCTGTAATCCTAGTTAATACAAGAGGTATAATAAGAAGATAACAGTCCAGGCTAGCCTGGGAAGAAATGTGAAACTCTAACTCAAATATACCTAAAGCAACAAGGGCTGTGGGCACGGCTCTAGTGATAAGAGCATCTACCTAGCAAGCATGAGGCCCTTTTTGATCTCCATTCTGAGAACTTTAAAGTTTTTCACTCAGGGTTAGTACTTTACCACTTGAGCTACAACTCTATTTCTGGCTTTGGCCAGAATTGCAGATAAGAGTCTCATGAACTTTTCCTGCTCAGGCTGGCTTTGAATCATGATCCTCAGATCTCAGCCTTGTGAGTATCTAGGACTACAGGAGTGAGCCACTGGTTACCAGTGGATCTGGGTACTTTATGAAGAGGAAAATCCTGGCCAATTTCCTCTATGCTTGAGGAAAACAAACCCTACAAAAAAGGGGCAAGTGATGTGGCAATCTTCCAAGAATCCTATGCCTTCTCAAATGGATCACTACAGGGGCTTAGGACGGCCCTGTATGTTCATATACATACACATACATGCACATATTTATGTATATGCCTACATATATTTACATTTTATTGTTATTATTAAGGAGTTGTACAAAGAGGCTTGTAATTCCATAAGTCAGGTAATGAGTGATTTGGACAATGTCACCCCTTCCTTCGTTTTCTCCCTTCCATCCTATCCACAAGTTGCCTAATTCATTTTTTAATAGTATATGTTGAATACAATGACTGCATGAAAATAAATACATGCTGTTAATGAATATGATACACTTAAAAGGCAAGTTGACTTCCCTACTAAAAGGTCTAAGGGAGATCAAATACACAGTTACCATTTTTTTCACTTCATAAGTATTTACTAAAGCCTCTAGTTCTTGCCATATACCAAACTAAGTACTTCCTATAACCTTTGTTTCATTTAATTTTATAATACCACATGGTAGCTATCATTATTCTCATTTATTGAAATTTTATTGAACTGTAAAAGCTGAAGCCAGCAAAGGTTAAAAAATCTGCTGAAATAAGTAGTAACAAGTAAAGCTGAAATTTAGATCAAGTCTGACTTCAACTCACATATTCTTTCTAGTGGGCCACCACTCACAATACTCATTCATAGACATAGGAAGCACCACAGCCCTAGAAACAACACAATAAAGCTCAACACTTCATACCCATCTTTTCCCAGATACTGGAAATTATACAATGAGAAGATGAGTTTAATTACATATGCATTGCTAAGTATCTGTGAGGTTAAGGATTAGAATCACAGGTTAACCAGGCTTTTTTAGTTATTTTTTGGGAGCGGGGGATGAGGATGGAAATAGGTTCTCATGCATATTCTTTCAGTTCTAATACTGATTTTAACTTTAGTTTTAAGAGTTATTGAGGAGTAGATTCTTACTTCTATTATTGCATCTGTTCTCAGTATGTTACTCAACACTCTTATATCTTACTTATCTCATTGACCAAACCCTTTGTCTTTATTGTTCCCTGCCCTCAACATACACATTCATATTCAAGAAAAGACTTTATGGAAAAAAGAAACAGAAGTCCACACAACCTAGACTAGAAAGAGGAACAGCTTAATCTCCTGCCTTGGAAGTAGAGAAAATGAAAAAGGATAGTATATAAGGCATGCTTTCATACTATTTTCCCGTCTTGTTTGCTTGTTAAGTATCCTGTTTCAGATTTCTTCCCTCTCCTCCTCTTCTAACAACTACCATCTTTAAGTCACTTAGGAAGTTTTCTGAAAGCAGAAGGAAATAGGTATATGGGAGAGGAGGTAGAGTCCTAGTATAGAAACAAGTAAGTTAGAAGTAAAATATTATGAAGTTGGTCTGCCTATATCTTTTTAAATATCTTCTTTAAGGACAAAGTAGCTCTAAGTGTCATTAATAATACTAAGCAAATGGAAAACATTTTAAAATCTCCTATGTAAACGGAACTATTTTTTAGATGATGAAAATGAACTGAAACTGTTTACACAATCAGTTCCTCAAAAAGCTGGTTGCTCCCACAGCAATTTCACTATAGGAAGATTCCTGATCCTGACTCCAGATGGCACAACAATCAGACTATGCATGATGGCTCTTTGACAGTACTCTTAACTGAGCTGTTCCTAAAAGCAGCATTGGAATGAATAAACTTGATGCCTAAAAGTGTTAACAATAAAAGAAGGACATGGAAGAAATGATTAATCAAAAACAGATAAAAGACGTGAAATAGGATGAATTCAGAGTTAAAAGTATAAAACTCAAATTACTGCTATAGCTTCACTTTTCATTGCCGTTCCTAAATTATCCAGGCAACAAGTGCAAGAATCAGAGAATGTGTGAGATAATTTAAGGTTTATCCAAGTGCAGTTCACTAAGTTGTCAGGAAAGAATATCCCTTCTACAACATGGCACTTGTGATAAGTGTCCAGAGAGCATAGAGCACTTGGGATTCTGTTTAGAGGTCACTGAAATATGAATTATTAGTTAAAATCATCTCAAGATTAAGACAAATATATTTGACATTTAAAAGTTACCAGTTTTTGGCCGGGCATTGGTGGCTCATATCTGTAACCCTAGCTACTCAGGAGGCTGAGATCTGAGGATCATGGCTCAAAGCCAGCCCAGGCAGGAAAGTCAGTGAGACACTTATCTCCAATAAACCAGAAGCGGTGCTGTGGCTTAAGTGGTAGAGCACTCGCCTTGAGCTGAAGAGCTAAGGGCCCAGAGTTCAAGCCTCACAACCAACAACGACAACAAATTTTAAATAATTGCTTGGTTTTTGCATTAAAAGCCATCACACACAGTCTTTATAAAAGATCTTTTGGCTTTTGGGATAACCTTCTGAATCTATGAGGATTACCCACTAGCAGGTAAGCCCAATTCCTTTTTATCCAGCATCTCTTAGTTTTTCCAGAACTTAGTCTTGGTCCTCCTCATATGATATCCCAGAATCCTCAAGGCTTGGCAATTATATAATATGCTGATGGTCATAAAGTATTGTTTGAGTGACTCTGTGATGTTACACCAATCAGTAACATAAAGGTTTTCATGTTTGTCTGACATTCTTCTACCATTAAATCACCTTTTGTCTTTTCTCCCAGTTACTGGGGATAAAATCCAGAGCTCTTGCATACTATACAATCACTGTACCATTTGAGCCATGTTCTCAGCCCTTTGCCTTTTATTTTTGAGGTAGGGTTTTGCTAATTTTACCTTAACTGGCTTCAAACTCATGATCCCCCTGCTTCAGACTCCTAAGTATCTAAAATTACTGGCATATACTATCATGGCTTGTTAAACTGCCCCCACTTATGAAATGAAATCTGAAAATACCATTTTAAAATAAAGTTACGTTTAATATAAAAGCCTAATTTTCTTATCCAGTGTCAAAGCAAAATCTGAGATTAGTTTTTCCAGAAAAATGCTGACTCTTAAGACATAATAAAATCATATAGATATTTCCAAAAAACTCTCTAAAATGACAACATAAGATGATAAAGTATTTAATATAAGCAGCAGTCATTATTTGACTCAATACCATGTGTTAAGTATTCATTGTGTATTGCAAGGGCACTGTAATAGGTACATATGGGAACGTAAAAATAATAAGTCAAAGTTCTTCAGTAGGGGTTTAGTTCCAGTGTAAAGCACCTAGCTAGCAAACAAAAGGAAGGCCCCAATACTATTACCAAAAAATAAGATAAACTAAAATCAGCTTGAGCATTTCTAGGCATAGGTGGAATGTTACCTATCATCATAGGAAGAAATACCGGAACATAAAAAAATCACAGGGCAATAATCAGACCTGCTCTAATGTGCTTGTCTGTGAGGCCTGGACATGAGTACAAATGGAAGTCTTTGCAAGCCCTCTTGTCGCTACGCCATGACCTGGGAACACACCAAGGACGAACAGATTTGGCAAAGAGGTCTGGGGTCCAGTAAATAAAGAGATGAGCAAAGTGGCACATCTCCTGGGCTCTATGTACTCCTCTCTCTGAAGGATAGCCAGAGTGGACATTAGCAGGCATGGAATCTTGGACAGATATCCTGCAGCAGTTCTAAGGTGGGTCAGGCAACAATAGTGGTAGGTGAAGGAAGGTGTGGTTTGGAGAATTGTTAAGGAAATATAACAAGTACAGTGAGGCATTGTGCCAAGATAATAATGCCCACTAGATGACTGAATAAGCAGGTCTAAGTTGGGATGTAAATGTTGATATTGGACTGGTGGAGAATAAACACTAGAGGATATCAATATTTTAAAAATAATTAAGAGGACTGGGAATGTGACTTGGGGGTAGAGTGCTTGCCTAGCATGCATGAAGCCCTGGGTTTGATTCCTCAGTACCACATAAACAGAAAAGGCTGGAAGTAAAGCTGTGGCTCAAGTGGTAGATTGCTGCCTTCAGCAAAAGCTCAGGGACAATGTCCAGGCCCTGAGTTTAAGCCCTGGGACTGGCAAAAAAAAAATAGTTAAGAATCTAGAAAGATGATTAAGAAGGGGCATTACAGGGGCTGGGAAGGTGGCTTAGTGGTAGAGTGCTTGCCTTGCATGCATGAGGCTGGGGGTTCCATTCCTCAGCACCACATAAGCAGAAAAAGCCAGAAGTGGTGCTGTGGCAAGTGGTAGAGCGCTAGCCTTGAGCTGAAGAGCTGAGGGACGGTGCCCAGGCCAGAGTTCAGGCCCCAAGACTGGCAAAAAAAAAAAAAAAGAAGGGGAATTACAGAGGCGGTAAAGAAAGGAAAGAGAAAACAATGGTATCTTTCCAACTAAAAAGGGTTTCAATAACAGAAAGATAGTTGAAAACAACTTAAATGTCAGGGGTGTGCAGAAGCAGGTTTGCCTGCTGGGCAGCAGAAAGAGAGCTATGTGGAAGCTCAAGGAGGTAATTTGAGAGATCTAAACTTGCTTCCTTACCTGCAATGCCACATCCAATGACAGGCATGCATATCCAGTTAGGGGACTGCATGCTGCCTGCAGCTCTGCAAGTCTCTCAAGCAGCAGGTATGCTGCCTTCTTCTCCTATTCTCCTCTCTTTGTCCTCAACACCCTTCATTTTTTCTCCTCCCTCAAGTCTTTCCTTTTCTCTTTTTCCTCTCCTTTCCTAACTTCTATGAGCTTAGTTTATACTACCGCTGCAAGCCATGTAATAGAAAAATGGATGAGAGAGGAATTTCCCTAGGAGGCTGAGAGACATGGTAGATTGGAGGTGCAGAAGTATCTAGCAACAACAGAACTGAGATGGTACAATTACCTAACATAACAGAACTACTGAGGCTTGCTAACAATGCTTCGTCCATGGGAGTTGCTGCCCAGTCCTGCGGCTGCTGTGGGTACCTTTTGCCCTCAATTGGTGCCCTTGCCCATGGAGAGGACAAGGCCTCTGTGGACATGAGGGTTGGCACCCACACATATTATTCAATGTACTTTAGCTTTTCAAACAAATGCCAATAGCTGGAGCTCAGACTGAAGATCAATAGTTCACACTTTCTAATGTACTTGACATTTTAGCTTGTATTTAATGATATTCTGGTATCCTGTCCTTCTGCTCCCCAACATCCTGGAAAATCTATAATTCCTAAATTATGTCTACTTAGAATAACATGATGTCATATAATTTGAATTTCTATGGCCATAAAGGACTTCCAACCTTACCTGCAATGGCCTTCAGACCTTACCTGAATAGCCAACCCTTTTCATAGAAGTTAACACACTTAAAGTCACATTTCTAATTGTAACTTTCCATTATCTAAAATGTACTAGGTGGAACCCTAATCATGTTACTAACTAATGGCTAAGCCAGGACTAAAAATCAAAATTAGAACTGATGCTATTGGCCCACATCTGTCTGCTTTCTCATATGGTCTCATTCAGCAGGAATAGCCCAAATCAGACTATTAAGATAACCCAGAGTTCTGGATGCAGAGGCACACAGTACCTGACACAGTTTTATTCTGTGCACAGACCTAATTTCTAAGCCTCCAGTGTACCAAAACTAGGTCTGAGACAACATGAGAGACATTTTAGAAACTTAGCAGTTACTTCCTCAATATAAACCTGATATTCTTAAATTCTGTGCTTTAAAATATGAAATAATTGGGGCTGGGAAGGTAGCTCAGTAGAGCGCTTGCCTTGCACACCTGAGGCTCTGGGTTCGATTCCTCAGCACCACATAAGCAAAAAGAAAAAAGCCGGAAGTGGCGCTGTAGCTCAAGTGGTAGAGTGCTAGCCTTGAACTGAAGAGCTGAGGGACAGTGCCCAGGCCCACAGTTCAGGCCCCACAAATGGACCCCTCCAAAAAATTAAAAAAATAAAATAAAATATGAAATAATTTAGAATTACGTGCAAAACTTAATAAACCAACAATTCAGAAATTTCTCCTGATTCCTATTCATGTCTTTTCAAAACAGAATTTTTATATATTCAAAATGGCAACAGTGTTAAATAGCCAAAAAAGACAGGGCAGTAAAAAGCCAGAAATGTTATGTATTTAGTACAGGAAAATGAAGTTAGGAAAAGGAAAATTAAGAGATAATCATGGAAAAGTTATGAGCCTTCTAAAGATTTTGTTATGACTCCAATTTTATTGTATGAAAATGTATTATGTTTTTATACTTCAATAATTTTACCCAGGGGCTGGGAAGGTGGCTGAGTGATAGAGTGCTTGCCTTGCATGTATGAGGTCCTGGGTTCAATTCCTGAGCACCACATAAGCAGAAAAAGCCTGAAGTGGCACTGTGGCTCAAGTGATAGACCGGTAGCCTTGAACTGAGGAGCTAAGGGACAGCACCCAGGCCCAGAGTTCAGGTGCTACAACTGACAGAAAAAATAAAATTGCCCAATCATGATTCAATTAAAAGTATTTATTGAGTATCTCCTCTGTGGTCAAGGTATCTGTTGCTAGACATTATAAGAAATACAAAGGAGGGCAGTTTAGCCCTGGCCCTAAAAAGAGTTGTAATAACTTATCAAGTACAGAAACACATTAAGAAAGAGCAGAAGAACAGTGAAAGGAATACTGGATTAGGTGATAAGAAAAGACTCATCTAGAGCCTTCACTAATTTAAAAGTAGTAAAATCTTTGGTGAATCACTCTGTTTTTGTGATACTACAGATTAAATTCAGGGCACTGTATTGCTAGACAGGCACTGCCCCACTGAGTCATTCTCCCTATCCTCTTCCTTTTCTCTTCTGTTTTAATTACTATAAAGACATTTCACTGGGTGTTTTACAAGGGCAAATACAAGAATCACTAGGCAAGGCACAGGAGAAAAATGGATGTAGCCCTGGCCTGAGAGATATCCAACTCCCCTTTTTTTGTCTCATGTTTTTTAGTCTTCTCCTAACTTTTTTTAATTACAATTTTAATTTGTATTACATATTACATTAAATCCACTGTCTTAATTTGCACGTAAGTCACGTTGTAGTGTAGCCATCTCCATCATTATCGAACTTTTTTAATATGTTTTTTTAATTGTAAAAATACTGTATATAGGGGTTACAGTTACATGAGCAAGGTGTTTTCTCCTAACGTTTATTTTTTATTTTTATTTTTGTCATTCGTGGGCCTGAACTCTAGGCCAGGGTGCTGTCCCTCAGGTTTTTAGCTCAAGGCTAGCACTCTACCACTTGAGCCTCAGCACCACTTCTGGCTTTTTCTGCTGATGTGGTGCTGAGGAATAGAACCTAGGGCCTCATGCATGCAAAGCAAGCACTCTACCACAGAGCCACCTTCCCAGCCCTTATTTGACTTTTTAAAAGAGTAAATACTCATAGTAGAATAAGTGAGTCCACACAAAGTAAATCATCTGTAACTTCAACACCTCAATTCAGACCATCAACACTACTACTGTGATTCTTCAGTCTTGTTATCTTTCAGTTTTTTCCCCCAATGAATCCTTTTCTCACAGACAGGCATGATATGCATACAATTTTATATACTAAATCATTTTAGTTTATACCATGAACATTTTAACTTTATAATCATAATTGTTAATGGTTTGTGACATTGTTTTACCAATGTACAAAATAAATTTAAAGATTTTCCTAATGATAGATATTTATTGCCAACAACTTATTTACTAATATTTTCACATAAATATATTAGTAATACTACTATTAGCACATCAATAATATTTGTATGCAAATATTAGCCACTGTCCAAATTACTTATTTACGATTATTAAGGCAAAGTTTGGCCTTATAAACTAGCAAATTCATAGTAATTTGTATTTTTATCAGAAATGGTCAATAGTGCCTGGTTAACCAGCTTTCAATACTATTACATATACCTTGGTGTATTTTCTATTGCTTATAAATTTCTATAAAAGAAAAGTGGCAAAAACTTTTCCTGAGTTTTCATTACTACTCTTTAGATAAAATACTATGATTAATATATTAAAACAGAGAGAGGTAGAAACTCATTGAAAAGCTGTTGTTCTCTTGCTTTGAGACTTCCAGGAACCAAGATTTAAGAAAACAAGGATATGGGGCCACTAATCCAAAAGGCTGGGTTGGAAAGAGGCTCAAAAATCTCCAAGTGAAATGGATACAAAAACAGAGTTAGATGAATTCTTGTTCAAGTGCTGTTCAGAAACATATTGCATATGTCTACCATCTCTTCTGAGTATCAGAAGAAGCCTGATAAAATTTATTAGTTGAAAATATGTTCCAACTGTAGAGTTTTTAATAGTTGCATAAGGTATAGTTTTGTTGGTTGTGGGGCTTGAACCCTGGGCCTGTATGCTGTCCCCGAGCTCTTGAGCTCAAGGCTAGTGCTCTAGCTCTTGAGCCATAGTGCCACTTCTAGTTCTCTAGTGGTTTATTGGAGGTAAGAGTCTCACGGACTTTCTTGTCCAGGTTGGCTTTGAACCACGATCCTGAGATCTCAGACTCCTGAGTAGTTAGGATTACGGGCTTGAACCACCAGCGTCCAGCTTGATTTTATTTCTTATTTACTCTTTGTTATACGTCTTCATGAATTTTCTTTTGCTAATCACCTTCTCCACCAAGATGTAGAGTCAACTCCATTCCTAGTGCATTAGTTACAACTGAAGAGGATCTACATGGATACACAACTGGAGAGAAATAATAGTACAGATGTCTCAGAATAAAAGCTAATATAAGTATTAATAGGCATCTTTAAAAGAATGCCTTGTTGAATTTAAACTTACATGGAATTTTGTACTTAAAAATTATTAATGTTTTTTAAAAGCCCATGTGTATCTGAAAATAAAAGACTATCTCAAATACAATTATAAAACTCAGAAGGATGAAAAATAACTTGCTTTCCACAGGAAATGTGCTTTTTTTCTACCCTTTAAAATGTGAAATGCTTATAATTGTGAATTTTCTGGAAAGAGAACATTTATTTTGAAAATGGAAAGTTCTGTTCAAAATGAAAGTCAGCTTCTTGTCCTAAACCCACTTCCCCTTCTGGCTGTGTTCCCCATCTCTGTTAAAAGGAATCAATAGCTTTGAAGGTGCCAGAGAGCAGTCTCAATCATCCCACCACCAATCTCTTCTCACATTCTTGCTCACATCTGTGCTATTCCATTCCCAATTCTTCCTGCAGGTAGGAGTCACTCTGGATTCCTCTTCCTCCACATTCAGTACACCAGCAAATCTTCTAAAATATCATCAGAATTTCACTACTTCTTATCGTCAGAGTTAACATGACACCCAAGCCCCCATCATCTCTCCTCCAGCTTACTGACTGGTTTCTCAGCTCGTCTCCTTATTATGTTTGTGACTTCTAGCTCCAGTCTATTTTCAATACAGCAGCCCAAAGTCAGGACACTCCTCTGTAAACATCCAGTGGTTTCCTAACTCAGAAAAAGCTGAAGTCCTTTGAAAGCTGATATGGTCTTGGATCCTGCCCCATACTTCAGCCACAAGCTGCAACTGCTCTCACATTTCCTTCTAAGTCACACACTTGGCTCTAGCTATCTGGCTTCCCTAACAGCTGTGCTCTTCTCCCTTGTACATTTTATCCCTGTGGATCCCTTTGCTTGTCTCCTAAACACTGTGTTATCCATTACTCTCTTCAAGTTTCTATACCAAAAGACTATCTTCCTAGTAAGATCTTTCACCAGCTTTTCTTCAACAATTGAAGCCTTTCTTTTCTACTTCATGCTTTCCCCTATGACACATACTATGTGTTTGTACTTACTTATCCAGTTTATTGCTAGACTCCTCAACTGGAATATAAACTCTATGCATGGTAGGGGTTTGGTTCTCTGTTGTACTCCCAGTGCTCAGGAGAGATGAAGGATAGGCTCAGGCTTGGTATGTGTTTGCCTTGCATGCATAAGGACTTAGGTTCCATACCTACATAGAAGGTGAGTGTAGTACATAGTTGGAATGTAAGGGGTTCTGTTGAATGAATAATCTAATAATATATAAGGAAACAAAAGACAAGTAAAAGAATGACTCTAGCTTGAGCTCTCAATCTTGTCTATTCTTCTGCCACTGTCTATCCCTGCACACTTCAATCAGTAGTTTATCTAACACTGCCTGGATACTATTGCTCCTTTGATTAGAAACCTATGTAGTTCCAAACTGTCCCACGAGAAAAGTAAAATTCTATAGGAAGTATCAAGACCTTCATAACTGGAATACTCCTTTCTATCCATTCTTACATCTTAATCTGTAGATCAGTGTTGTCCACACCTTAGTGATTTATGGGATCCTCTTGAAAGGAAAAACATTTCTCTCAAGGTCATATCCAAAAATCCCAGTCTGAGAAACATCAATTTAAGAAATTTACATCCTAGTTAATAAAAATGCCTTTGTTTGTAGATAATTCCTAGAAAAACAACATCCAGTCTAACCCAAGTGAGAAGTTAGTTATACTTTATACCCTCTAAGGATAAAGCTACAGGCTGCAAGTATAGAAATGTTGCTGCATACAAATCAAACTACCTTCTACCCCAGAAGAGGCCTCAGCTCATATAGACCCTCACACTCCTGCTTTCTCTCTCTTGGAATACTCTTCCCTTGGGGACAGTCCTCAAAATTTTACTCATCACGCAACATAGAGTTTGATCATTACAGCTCTTATGAACTTGTATGAATGCACTTATATATGTACGTAAATACACAGAGTGAAGACATAATGTATTTGCTTTAAGAAAACACTTTACAATAGCAATTTCCTAGACACCACTGAGGGTCTCCAAGATCCTGTCAAGGACTCAGTGAGGTCAAAAACATTTCTATAACAATACTAAGATTTCAAGAATCCTTTTCAGTCTGTCTCACAGTATGCTATACTTACTTGCAAGTATTTATGCTAACAAGGAATAAGTTTATTTTTATTTTTAAATAGCAAATATCTTTTGGATTATTAATGTTAATTGTGCACTGGTGACAGCCATCTTTAGAGAGCATTGTGATGATCAAATGAAATAGTTCACATGTGTCTTTATGGTACATAACACTTATTATTCCTTTCACAAAGGGAAATTTACACATCTTCCTGGTCCATTGTCTCTAGCTAGGTAGCATGAGTTTATCAGAGGATATTAGTAGAGATGATATATGCCACATACATCTAGAAGTTTTAAATTTGATTAGGTGGTTCTGCTCAGCTCTTGTTCTCTGGCTCTTACTTCACAAACAGTCTGTCCCACGTAGGAAAATATCATGTAATCTACATAAGCAATTCACCTGAAAAGCCCTGCCCTGGAGCATGTAAACCAGAAATGTAAGCAATCAATGGACTAGCCCAAAGGTTTATTTATTCTCTTTTATGTTTACTTGACTGTTACCTTCCAAGATAAACACTCAAGTTCTACTTCTTTTCAAATTCTTTGCAAATAGAATGTAAATTATTCCATTTTGCTCCAGATTCCCCCCACCCCCTCCGCTGAGTGCTAAAGATTTCAACAAATGCACTTCCCTAACATTAACTCTTGAAGATTCTTCAGGGGGTATGGGGATGAACTCTTTTTTGATATCCTCAGTCTCATAGGGCTAATTTGTTATCTCTTCTGTGGCATTTGCTCTAGTATATATATGCATGTATGTTAGAATGTATGTATATATTTGTATTTCCACTATTATTTTCTAATGGTTATTATCTTTGACAGTGAAATTAACAACTGATACAGTATCTTCCATATGACAATAAACTGAATAATCATGTATAATAAAAATGCTTCAAAGCCAGGCACTGATGGCTCATGCTGTAATCCTAGCTACTCAGGAGGCTGAGATCTGAGAGTTGAGGTTCAAAGCCAGCCCAGGCAGGAAAGGCCATGAAACACTTATCTCCAATAAACTACTTAGAAAAAGTCAGAAATGGTGCTGTGGCTCAAGTGATAGAACACTAGCCTTGAGCACAGACAGGCTCAGTGACAGAGCCCAGGCCCTGGGTTCAACACCCAGGATCAGCAAAATAAATAAATAAAAACAAAATAAAAATGCTTCACTGAAAATAATTCTCTACTGATCATAAAAATGGATCTGGTTATTAAAAGCTTACAATGGAACATATACACTTATAATAAAAGAGAAAGTATGAGAAAAAGTATGAAGTTACTTATATGATTTACCTTCTTTTAATCATTAAGTCTGATACAGGTATGCATCTTAGACCAGTTCCCAAAACCATAAGGAAGGATGTCAGAAGCACAGTTACCCGAAGACCTAAAAAGAAACAATAATGGAAGGTTAATCTCTATGTTCTTTAAAATAAGTCTGATGTTAATTTAAGAATAAACATGTTTATTAATCTGCCAAATTGATATTATATTCTAACATACTTTTCTCTATAATATCCAACATGGAAAAAAAACTATATACTGAAAATGAAATGATTTTCACTTTCATAGAAACTTCAGTGACAGTATCAAGACTAGAAAATCTATTAACTAATTTTTTTCAAACTGAATGTTGAGAATGTTTTGTTCAATTCAGATATAATATACTATATAGGAAAATAAAATTTTTGGCAGTACTAAGGTTTAAACTCATGGTCTCATGCTTGCTGGGCAGGCACTCTAGCACTTAAGCCACACTCCTGGTTTCTTTTTTGGCTGACTTCAAATCGAGATCCTCATATCTTAAGACTCCTGAAGAGCTAGGATTACAGGCATGAGCCATCAGTGCTCAGAATGACTAGTTATTTTTAATCTAATCAATACAAAATTCTTGTTTTAAAATGCAAATTGTCAATTTTAAAAACCTCTCTGTTGTCCCTAGAAAGTATTGTAATACATTAACTATTTTAAAATTTCTCAAAAATTAACAACCTACCAACTGTATATTTTCTTATTCTGAGGACAAACCGATCCTTGTTTTAGAATAGTGAAGCTTTGGGGGAAGAGTTTGGGGGAGTTAAAGTTGGAGTTTTGTTTCCTTACAACTCTATGGCATAAAAGTGGACTTGAGATTAGAATGACATCAGTTACAAATAATAGAAGGTATGCTTCCTTGTACATCTTAGTATAGTGCTGGTATACTATGTATATATGTATAGATAGTGCATACATATATAACCACATACCAAAATAACTGAGAAATAAAAATATAAATAGTGCTTATCTTTGGTGATCTATGTAATTGTTTGGGGGGAAGGGGAGTGCTGGGGTTTGAATTCAGGGCCCCATGCTTATTAGTCAAAATCTCTACCACTGCAGTCATGTCTCCAGCCCTTGGCTTTTAGTTTTAATTAATATATATTTTTAATATTTTGCACACGATCTCCAATAAGCATGTTACTTTTGTAATAAAAAATCAATTTTAAAGCAAAAAAAAAGTGATGTTAAGGACTTTCTGATTCTCAATTCTACAATAATGGTCTATAAATTTTCTTAGTTCATCAGTCTTTTTTGAGATACTGGTATCTGAACTCTGGGCGTTGTGCTTTCTAACTCTCCCACTGAGTCATCTTTTGCACTGGTGATTTTTTTTTGAGACACAGGCCTCACTTCCTGCCTAGGCATGGGCTTGGACTGTGATTTTTTTTTTCCATAGCTATCACTGAGATAAAAATCTTTCCGACTCTTCTGTCCAAGCTGGCCTGTAGTTACAATTTTCCTGATTTCATCCTCCCATGTAGCTGGGACAATAGGTATGTGCCTTTGTAGCTAACTGTATCAGATAGTCAGATTGTTTATAACTTATAGAACACATTGATAAAAAATGCACACAGGGCTAAGTATGTAGTTCACCCTCTGTAATCCCTGCTACATGGGAGAAAAAGCCAGCCCAGATGAAAAATATGAGACCCTATCTGAAAAGTAAACTAAAACATAAAGGGCTTACAGGTATGGCTCAATGAGTAGAATGCTTGCCTATCAAGTACAAAGTCCTGAGTTCAAACTCCAGTACTGCCAAAAAAGAAAAAAGAATAGTATAGAACTTCAGAAGACAATGTAGATCAGTTAAGTATTTCTTTCATCTGTATTCTAAATATGACTAGTATTTTGAAAATGTATGTCAATAGTCATGTTGGTAGAAGGGCAAAAGAAAATATAAAAATAAAAGATAGGGCTGGGAAGGTGGCTCAGTGGTAGAGCACTTGCCTTGCATGCATGAGGCCCTGGGTTCGATTCCTCAGTACCACATAAGCAAAAAGAAAAAAGCCGGAAGTGGCTCTGTGGCTCAAGTGGTAGAGTACTAGCCTTGAGCTGAAGAGCTGAGGGACAGCACCCAGGCCCAGAGTTCAGGCTCCACAACCGGACCCAAAAATAAAAAAAATTAAAAAAGATATTCCACCAAGGTTCAGTGGCAGTAGGCATGGGACAGAGTACTCTCAGCAGCAGCAGCCTGCAGCCTGAAGATGTTGCCGCCTATTACTGTCAACAAGCTTTCAGTACTCCTCCCACAGTGATACAAGTCATAAGAAAAACCTCCCAGGGAAGAGGCTGGGCTGCCCCAGCTGATCCTTCTACTGTCTCCACCTGGTCAGCAGGTTCTCAGACACAGCCAGTTTACCCTTGAAGAGTATGAACTGTGGCATCAGTTAATATTTATGCAACAATAAAACAATTAGCTCAATATTCTAAAAAGAAATAAAAATAAAAAATAAAAGATATGATAAAAAAGATAAGCATATAGAATGCTAGAAGAATAATGGAGCTAAGTCTTCTTTCCATTGTTGGGAGGCTATACCTTTGTTGAAACAGAATCAACATTATCACACAGGTTGTGGCAGCCTCATCACACATGTAACTCATAAAAGCCTTTGATACAGGTGGTCACAATCCTTAACATTTATCCCACATCCCTATTTCCTTGAAACCATTTCACAGACAAAACAGACTTAAATGATAATGCAATGTTTCAAATTTTTTCCTCCTAGAAAAACTGTTTTGTTTTGTTTTTTGGTTGGGTCTCAATGCTTGAACTCAGGGCCTGGGCACTATCCCTAAGCTTTTTTGCTCAAGGCTAGCTCTCTACCTCTTAGAGCCACAGCTCTATTTCTGGTTTTTAAGTGGTTAGTTGGAGATAAGAGGCTCATGGACTTTCCTGCCTGGACTGGTTTTGAACTGCAATCCTCAGACCTCAGCCTCCTGAGTCTCACCCTCCTGAGACACTGATACATGCCTAAAAAAATTTTTTTTTGATAGCAGGTAGATAGTTAAATGGTTTTTCCTTCTCTGCTTGAAGGAAATTGAAAGTCAACAAAATCATTATTATACAGATTAAACAGAGCAAGGGAAATAAATGTGAGATCCAGATCAGGCACATACATGCTCTGAGACTAATTTGTGAAATGAACTGAGCTAACTTTATAATATGCTTTTATAATCTGAGTATTATTAATACAATTTGGCAGAAGGAATACCATAGAGAATTGCACTTCTTGGTAACAAGCAATGCATACATACTGCTCATTTACTGCTTCTCCTATCAGAATACAGACTTTAAAACTACATTATAGCCACAGGAAATAGAGTGTAATTAATGAAAAATACAAAAAAGGTCATAAATATCCTGCAAAACAGTATTCTTATAAGGTTACACTTGGTACTCAATGAGATGCTGAATCAAGTACTATGATTTGGGCCTGTAAGGTTTACATTGTACATGATGCTCATCTTTTTCCTAAAGATTTTGTTTATAATTAAGGTAAGAGCCAGCAAGGAATAGCTGGGCATTGATTATGGCCATATGGTTGGTCCAAAGAACCATGCTTCCTATTATTGCTGCCAAACACTAGCGTATTTATTTCCTCCATTATCTTTTAATTAAATGCATGATCATATTATAGCTAATATAAACATTTAAGAATGAGGAAGTCATGAAAAACTGATCATTAAAGCAATCTTGCTAAGATACATCATGTTGGGTGCTGTATCTACAGACAAGTAAGAAATAGGCTTTTTGTTTAACTGTTGCTAAGTATTGCTTAATCTATCCCAGTTATACACTCTATCTTGAATAAAACTGTTTCTTTGCATTTATACCTTGATAAGATATATCTCTTTTAATTCATAGAATAAAAAAGCTATCAACTCACTGAGGGAAGAGAAGTAATAAAGACCTAGCAAGGATGAACAAATGCAGGCATGGTACTTCGTAGATACTATGTGGACAGGGACAGGAGAAAACAAAGGGGTGTTATTGTCCAAAAAGAAATGTTCTCATTACCTGATTTATAAAATGGTGATCCCTCTGTGCCACACTTTCATAATAACAATAAAATTATATTAAAACAAAAAAGACCCCAGCAAAACAGGCTTAAGAGACATGTAAAATCTCTATTAAAAAAAGACCTCAAGTGGACACAGTAGTAAGGTCTGAGTACAAAAACCATGTGATGAAAGTTATTGTTAAAATAATTTCAAAATACAAGAATGACTAAAAGGAAAATCCATTTATTCTCAAATTACAGACACCACAGGAAGTGTCCTTTCAATGGATAATTCCTTTAGTTGAGGACATAAGGGGTGTTTTAATGGAAATTCACAACTGGTCCCTAAATTAGAATGCAAAGGTAACTGGAATGCAAAGGTAATTGGAATGCAGATGGACACACAGACACACACACACACAGACACACACACAGACACAGACACACAGACACACACAGACACAGACACACAGACACACACACAGATACACACAGACACACACACAGACACACACACACACAGACACACACACACAGACACACACACACACACACACACACACACACACACACACACACACACACACACACACACACTCTGCAGGCAGGGAAAATCAAATGTTTGGATGTTAAGTCTTTGGCAAGACTGTTTTCTTGCTGGGTCCATCCACTTTTCTTTGGCTAGAATAAAGACAAGCTCTGCTTACTCCTGGCAAGATTCCCTTCTTTGACCACAGAGGTCACACCCCTGTCATGCCAACTCACTTTGAGGACTGTCAGGACTAACGACATTGGGCCTGTCCATTCTGTCTACATCAGACATAGGAGATTTGAAGTTTATATCCATATCCCATAATGTTTATCTATCCCTCAATCTGACTTTATCCCTGCTATCTCCCTAATTCCAGAAACCTTTCTACTGTATCATGAAGAGTGGAATCCTTATACTTTCAAGCTCTTCTCCAAATGGTCTCTCTCCTAAGGACATTGCTTCTACTGACACTTTCTAGGAATCAGTAGTACTCTTTCTGTCCCTCAGTATATTTTCCTCAGTATATATGATCCTCAGTATATTTTCTCATGCTTTTTTTTTTGGGGGGGGGTCCGGTCGTGGGGTCTGAGCTCTGGGCCTGGACACTGTCCCTCAGCTCTTCAGCTCAAGGCTAGCGCTCTACCACTTGAGCCTTAGCGCCACTTCCGGCTTTTTTCTTTTTGCTTATGTGGTGTTGGGGAATCGAACTCAGGGCCTTAGGCATGCAAGGCAAGTGCTCTACCACTAAGCCACCTTCCCAGCCCTTTCTCATGCTTTTAAGACTTTACCTTTATCAGTATACTTAAACAATATGATTACAATGTTCTTTATGTTTCTTCTGCTGGGATTCCGAGATATATGGATCATAATGATGTAGTTTGGTAATTTTTCTTACAAGTACCTTTTACTAAAAAATGAGAACTTATCTATCACTCCCTATCTATCACTTACTGTTTCCCCTTGCTTCTTTTGCTCAAGGTTAGCACTCTACCACTTGAGCCACAGCACCCCTTCCAGCCTTTTCTGTGTATATGGTACTGAGGAATTGAACTCAGGGCTTCATGCATACTAGGCAAACACTCAACCACTAAGCCACAGTCCCAGCCTGCAATCTCCTTAAAAATTTATAGGATACTTATAGAGGTTTCTCTATGTTGGCAGGTGGGTATGTGAATTATTCCCAGCTATATGTGAACATTAGGAAGTCTTCTGTGTGCTCATTTCTTCAATGTTGGAGGCATCCCTTATAGATTCAGGACTTTCCATGATGCTTCCTCCTCTATGGTACTCTTGCCTAAGAATTCTAGCTATGTGGCCACTGGACTCTGCTTCTTCTTCCTAGCTGTCTGAGCTCTCCATCTGTGTGTTGCTGAAGAAATCACAAGGGATCATTGTCTTGCCCTGTCTAATGTCCAAAGTCTGAGAACCATTGTTTCATGCATATTTTCTATTTTATACATACACTGTTTCTTCCCTCCCCAGCTTTCTTCCTCCTTCCTTTTCTTTTTCCTTCCCTCTCCCTTCATCCTTTGCTGGTATTGGCCCAGCACTTGCCCAACAGAACAGGCTAAAGGAAAACGCAACCACTATGATGCGTCTCACTTTTTATTAAAAAACATCCACATGCAGCAGGACCCCAGTGCTGACCCAAGTCCAACTACAAATTTTGAGTCCTTGTATTCTTGTTTCCTAGACAACTGCTCCATAAATTATTTTTCTCTCCAAAAAGTACTCTCCTATTCTCACTCATCAAGCGGTAATTTTGTTTCCGACATTCTGAGACATAAGTAACATCTACAAGTTCCCACCACCAACCAATAGCATTCATATCTATATACCCTGTCTTCTCTTCTGTTAAATTCAGACTCTATTCTAGGTCATCCCTAGCTGGTTCTTCTTTACCTCTCCCACCTCTAAAGACTGTAATACCCCAGGACTTGCTCTTTTTCTCTTCTGAAGCTACTTTTCCCTCCACCAGTGATCTCATCCAGCCCTAGGACTTTAAATGCCACAACTGAGAACTCCCACATTTCTTCAATGGACTCTCTTTTGAACTCCAGATTTGTATATCTGACACATAAATTTCTATCAGCCATTTCAGGCCTCTGATCTCAATGCCATCTACTTCCAATTGCTCCGTCCACAATCCTGAACATTTTAGTAAAAAATCTCTATTTTCTTAATTATTAATACTAAAAAGTTGAGAAATATCTTAGAGTTCTCCCTTTCTTCAAACCCTACATCTAACTCATCATCAGTAGTGATGAGTCTACTTTCAATTTATACTTGCAACCTAACCATTTCTTATATTCTCCACTGCTACCCATGGAAGCCACCATGAAAGCTACGATCAGCGCCCATTTAGCCTAACAAGTCTTTCAGCTCTGCCCCTTGTTTTCAAGACAACAGCACAGTCACCCCTTCTACTCTTCTACTCAAAGCCTTTCCATGAATGATGAACCCCCTCCACTCCTTGTTAACAGCCAGTATCCTTACAATGGCTTAGGAGGCCCTGCATGAGCTGGCTTGCTCTACCCCTCTGATCTCATCTCCTACCACTGCTTCCCTCACTGGTTCTACTCTAGCCATACAGGCCTCATTGCTCTTTCTTTGATATGCCAAACAAGTTTAGGACGTTTGTCTTTGCCATTCCTTTCCTCAGTCTTGTTCAGAATTGATATGCCAGCCTTCCTTTCTCCTTCACATATCTACTGAAAAATAATATACACCTTACCTGTGATACTTTACACAAACAAAAATCCACCTGTTCACCTTTCTTTTTCTCCATTTCCCTGCTTATTTTTCTCCAAGGTATTTACTACTCTCTGACACACTTAACACTGACTTTTAAATTTTTCTTGCCTTGATCTTCTCATTAGATGTAAATTCTGTGAGGAATTTATTCTCAGCCCTTAGCAAACATTTGGATGTTGTCTTCTTGAGAATTTCTTCACTTGGTTTCCAGGGCATTCTTGCCTTTGGTCATTATCTCACTAGCAAGTTCTCCTTTGTTTCCTTATTGATTAAAGAAAAGGGGTGAGAAGTTAAAGCACCCATCTTAGGAAGATAACAGGCCTTCTCTGCTAAGCTGGGTAAGATCAACCAACTACCTACCTTCTCAGAACAAGTTACCTTAGCACTCAAGGAAGGTGATGTCTTGAGTGCTAAGTGTACAGACAGGACCTGCAGCAGCTCAGCCAACGTATGAAAGTGTATCATCTTTCTCCTACTGAAAAGGAAAAAAGTACTTCCTAAAAAAACTTAAAAAATATTTTTATCGCTTCAACAAATGGAAAAATATAAAACACGAAATTTGAATTTACCATTCAATTCATAAGATCGAATAGTTCTTCATAGAAACTATGAAGTAACTCCCCAAGGAAGTATCATAAGTAGGTAGTTTCTGATTTATCTGGCCATGGATAATAGATATAATCATAAGAAGGGTGAACATTAACATTTTCCTACCATAAAAACAAGGTTGGTGATATAAAGATAAAAGAAGCATTTCCCTCTGTAAAAAAGAAAAGAATGATGGGAAGTTACTGTTTTGGACTTGGCTCCAGACAGACCAGGCCAAACCAAAATAAAATCATTCGTGCTAAAACCATCAAATTGAAACTTTTGTCCCTGAAAACAAGACATTTCAACTTACTGTATTACATAATAAGGCAACTCAATTTTACTACAAAGTGCTATGAACCAGCCAGGTTTTGTTTGTTTGTTTTGCTTTGCTTTGTTTGCTTGTGTTTTTCCTAGTATCCTGTTTTTGTGTGCACTTGCAAATCCCACTGCTGTACTTTTGCCCAATGAGAGCTTTCTTTCTATTTTGTAGAATGGAAACTTAGATTCATGAATCACAAAAAACAATTTGAACTATAATTAAGTCTGCTTTAATGTTGTCTTTTGATATTCCTAAATCTGGCCAACTTTTACAGTGTGATCAAGGAATTGTCAGATTAGAGAAATCTAAGAAGAAATACCAATTTGATGTCATGCTATTATATGTCATGCATATTAAAATTTAAAAAGTTTGAAAGTTGAAAAAATCCAAATAAAATGTACAGTTTAGTTTAAAAGCAAACGAACAAACAAAATCTTCATTCGGTATGCGGATGTCCTTTCTTGGCATCTTTAGCTTAGTTCCTATTCTACCTGGAGGCTCAACACAGGTCAAAACACACCTTTGGGAGACTGGGTATGTTGTTAGAAGCTTCTTCTTTATTGTTTGGAACTCTGTTTATTTCTTTCTTCTAGAATTACACATATTAAGACTAATACCTCTTTTTCTTGAACATCCTGTATTCTGTCTCCTATTTTCTTTTTAAAGTTCAACACACCTAATTCTCTTTATCTTATACATCATGATTTTTTTATACAACTTTAAAAGTTCTCTAGTTTGTCAAATGGCTTACTAAAAAAAAAAATCAATGCTCAAACTGAAATGTTAGGAGAATATATCAAACAACTTCTCTTTTTTTTGGACATCATGCTCTGTGCCTAAAATTATTCTCCATTTTTTAGCAAGTAAATTGCACTGTTGATTATAAATGAATTCACAGCCAACAATTCTTTAGTCTTTTCCATATGGATACCTGAGAAGGAACTGTCAAAATGGGAGAAGAACAGCTGCTAATATCACCCTGCTATTCTATATCCTCAACAATATACCAGACAACTGCAACTGTGACTACCTAGACTACTGTCTGAATGTTTGTGTTCCCCTCAAATTCATATACTGAAATCCTAATCCACTAAATGATGGAATTAGTAGGTGGGTCCTTTGGGAGATGATTAAGTTATGAGGTCAGAGTACTCCTAAACAGAGTTAAAACTTAAAGAAAAAAAGACCCTAGAGAGATATCTGGCAATTTCTTTTAACCCAGTCTACTTTTGTGTGTGTGTGTGTGAAAATACCGTACAGAGGGGTTACAATTACATGGGCAAGGTACTGAGTACATTTCTTGTCAAGCATTGTTGCCTACTCCTTTGTTTCCCCTTCCCATCCCTTCCCATCTCCCTACCCTCCCCACAAAGTTGTAAAGTCATTTTTTGACATAACGACTTGTACATCTCATTGTTGCAATGGGTCCACCTGTATCCCTATTTAAATAATTTGTTTTTTTCCCTTCTCCTCCACAAAGTATGCCAACATCAAATACAGTGAAAACAGGGGTTATACCATGGGGGAAGGACATACAAAGCAACAAAGAAATCATCTTATAAATACATTAGAAACAATCGCAAGAAAGAAAACAATTTGAGTCTTACTTTGGAGTTCATTTCACCTAACATCAACTTATCTGACCGTTTCTGCTTGTCTCAGACATATACTAGGAAACCATGGGACCTATGTTTCTTTGGGCCTGGCTTACTTCACTTAATATAATTTTTTCCACATCTTTCCATTTCTTAACAAATGGGGCAATGTCATTCTTTCTGATAGAGGCATAGAATTCCATTGTGTATATATACCACATTTTCTTGATCCACTCATTTACTGAGGGGATCTGGGTTGGTTCCATATCTTAGCTATGGTAAATAATGCTGTAATAAACATAGATGTGCTGGTAGCTTTAGTATTGTCTTTTTTGTGATCATTTGGGTAAATGCCCAAAAGTGGGATTGCTGGGTCAGAGGGGAGCTCTATGTGGAGTCTTTTGAGGAACCTCCACAATACTTTCCAAAGTGATTGAACAAGTTTACACTCACACCAACAATGCATTAGGGTTCCCTTCTGGCCACATCCCCTCCAGCATCTGTTGTTATTAGAGTTCTTGATTATAGCCATTCTAACTGGGGTGAGGTAGTAT
>NW_012267261.1:11238507-11251524 GCF_000151885.1 Dipodomys ordii
CGGAGCAGCCTGGGGTCCGCCCTGCTCTGGGCGGGGTGGGAGGGTGGGGGGGAAGACTGGCGCCCGCGGGCTAGACCCGAGGTGTCCCAGTGGGGATCTGAAAGAAAGGAAGAAGCTGTGGGGTGGGTGGCTGGGTCGGAGAGGGAGGCTCCCCTGGAGCCTGAAACCCGGGGCGTTGTGCAAGCCACCTGGGAGTGCTGGCGGAAGTGCCTGAGTTTACATCTCGTGCCCCACACGCAGCCCGCTGACCTCAGGTCACTGAACCCAAGGCTTGCTTCTGTCTGTGGCTTATTTTTATTCGGGCTATAACTTCAGAGGTTAAAGGGGCTCTAAGACGGAAATATAGAAAGGGTACGGGGGATTACGTCGTGAAAACCATTTCAGGTCACCCGTGAAGTATTAGTTTTGTCAATTTATCTTTTTGTGTTTCCCATATCCAGTGATATGGCAATAAACTAGCCAATGTAGTTCACACAGACCTATGATATATAATACTATCTACATAGCATGTGTGTGATACCATCTTTCTGCTCACTTTGTCTATCACTTAACCGGCAATCTATCGGACAATCTTAAGGTCAGAAGACGAAGTGACCTCGGTCCGTTTCTGGTCGTGATTTCTGACCAGACACCCAGCCTAAACGACGGGGGTTGGTCGTCTTTTGTCCAGAACGTGTTTCGACGTAGGAATCCTGAAACCCGACAGCTGTCAGTGTCCTTGAAAAACCCAAGCCAAACAAGTTGGCTTGTTTGGAATGAGGAGTGAGTCACAGGAACGCAACCAAAGGACACTCGGGTTTGTATTCCCGGGTATCCCCAAAAGCCAGACGCTGGCTACCCGAGGCGCCCGAGCTGCCCAGGTATCCTAGGCTGAAGAGAGGCCACAGACCCGGGAGCGCGGCAGACCCAGGGCATGGCCCGGATCCCCACAGAACAACAAAGCATTCCCTCAAACGCCAGTTCTAGCGGGTGGGAGGAAGGGCCAGAAGATGAAGCAAAGTAGAGGTGAATCTAAGAAAAGACTGCGTGAAGGAGGATAAGGTCAGCGCCAGCCACAGCAGCGAAAACCAGACCACGTGCTCGGTGCTTTCAACAACCCCAGACCAAAACAAACGTGCGTGGCCCCGCCCAGCAGCGTCACGTGGTCTCGAGGGCGGTGTTTCCGGCGCACGGACGGGACTAAGGGGAAAAAAAAGGACCGCGGATCTACTTCCGGTCGGCCGCTTCCAATTTACTTGCAGCTCCAACCGTCTGGCTGCAGCCATGGCAGCGTGCTCCGAGGCTTGCACTCACCCGGTTCTAGTAGCTGGAGCTTCAGGGGAGAGAGGTAAGGTGTCTTGCCACCGTCAGAACCTAGATACGAACCCAGTGCATGCCTGTCCCACCCGCGGGACCCCGACAATCAGCGGGGCCCCATAGTCAGTGTGGCCCCTGGCCCGGCCTGCTGTAGGGGGTGGGGTTCCACAGAGCAGGCCTCGGGATAGAGCGTGGCTTGGAGAGGCTGACGTCACAGCCCCACGGGGCGCCGCCGGAGGGGCGCGCCATGCCGCCGAGAGGGGGCGGGACAGGCCGCCGAAGTTGTGGGGCTTCCCGCTGAAAGGGGCGTGGCCTGCTACTGGAGGGGTGGGGCGTCGAGCCCCACATGGTGAGCTGCCGATTGGGATTGGAGAGGGGGCGGCTTGGGGGAGGAGCATGAGTGGTGGTGGGGTTAGTGGGAGAGGGAGGCAGACTATCTGGGTATCTATAGACTGTGTGCTCCGAGGCGGGAGGTGGGGAGGGGGAGAGGGAGGGAGGGGAGGGGGGGAGAAAAACCGGGGTCCTGAGGGTGGGGTAGTCCAGAGGAGACAGGAGTCCTAAGAAGAGTAAGGGACAGCCGTTAGTGCAGAGTTAGTTACTGCGGAGAGGACAGCAGTATGAGTGGAGGGAGAGACGGCAGGAGGGGAAAGCTTGCTGGAGCAGGGCAGGCCTCGAGGGGCCATATGTGACCTCCTTCGGAGGTCATTGGGGCCTCCCCAGAGGCCGTTTGGGGCTTCTCAAGGAAGCCGTTTGGGGCCTTCCTCCAGAGAGGCCTGTGGAGAGGCACCTCCCGGAGCAGAGCAGAGCAGAGCAGGCCTGTGGAGAGTGGAGAGGCCTGCAGTGAAGGAGAAAGGGAAAAGCCTTCCCCTTTGGAGGTTTGGAGCTTTGGAGGCTTGCACACTGACTAATAGGTTGGGGGGTCAGGACTGCCTAGTGGAGGCTTGGAGGCTTGGTGGTCGAAACTGCTCTTGGTTCTGGGTATCTAGCCCAGGACAAGATAGTCTCAAGACCCCTTTCTGGTGTAAATAGTGTAAGTAAACTTCTGTTGTCCACTTTTCACTGCCTCGATGGATTGTCTCAGTCTTATTGTCGTAGGGTCTTCTCATCATAGGGTTCTCTGACCTTGCATTAGGCCAGGAATACAGTGACTTTCTAATGAATGAGGTTTCCCCCTCCTCTCCCCTCAGATTATGGCATGTAGGTTTTTGATCTTCCCTACAAAGGCCCGTATTCCCACATTCAGTGATAGGCTGTTGCACGTACAGGATGTTTTGAATGTGAAAGGATTCGATACAAAACATTGGCACCCATCCTTAAGATAAATGGAAATCTAAGACTTTGGTGAGCAGGGATTTGTTTACTTTGGAAACCTAATGTAGCTTGAGTTGGGGGCCCATAAGCAGAGATTGCTGTTGTTTGGTCTCCGTGCCATGCATCTGATGCAGTTCTGAATCCTGCCACAGAGATCTGGAAACTTTGTGGAGTGTTTTGTTGTATTAGGCTACATTAATTAGACAAGGTGGGTGAGTGATTTTCTTGTTACATTTGCACACAGGTTTACAATGTGTTCCAATCAATCTCACCAGGAGCAGTCTAAAGATGGGTCTCCTTGGGGAAAACAAATTCTTCCAAAAAGGCAATCGTTTGAGATGGGTGTGATGAGATAGTAACAAGTGACAAAAGTCTAATAGTGGTGCTCGGGGCTCTGGGAGACAGAGATCAGAAAAGTACCATATGGGTGCATTTGGAGATCAAGTAGTTTGCCTGGAAGGGGGCTGCCCCTTCGACA
The DNA here is from genome assembly GCF_000151885.1 of Dipodomys ordii. Lineage (NCBI taxonomy): Eukaryota > Metazoa > Chordata > Mammalia > Rodentia > Heteromyidae > Dipodomys > Dipodomys ordii. The sequence goes on from NW_012267261.1 coordinate 11,241,593, forward strand.
GAAACACATGATAAACTCCTACTGTTTGGCTACTTTCTTTCTCTCTTTTCTTTCTCTCTCTCTCCCTCCCTTCCTTTTTCCTTCCTTCTTTCTTTCTCCCTCCCTCCGTCCCTCTCTCCCTCCCTTCCTTTTTTCCTTCCTTCCTTCCTTTCTTTCTGTCGCGGGGCTTGATCTCTGGGCCTGGGTGCTATCCCTATGCTCTTCAGCTCAAAACAAGCACTCTACCATTTGAGCCACAGTGCCACTTCTCGTTTTCTGGTGGTTGATTTAAGAGTCTCACATACTTTCCTGCCAAGGCAGGCTTTGAACTGAGATCTTCAGATCTCAACCTCCTGAGTAGCTAGGATTACAGGTGTGAGCTGCTGGTGCCGAGCTCTCTGGCTTTCTACTGCCTGTATTGCTCACTTACATCTGTGTTCCAGGGAGAGAGTCACACCTCCAATTCACAAATCCTATTTTACCGCCTGTCATGCCCCATTACCCACTTTTGAATGTCATAGTTTACTCTGTTCCTAGAAAATACATTGTTTCCTTGTCCTTTCCTACATTTTATTCCGGAAAAAGAAAGAAAGAAAAAACCCTTAAGATGAAACCAACCTTTAATCTCTTTGCACCTACAACTGTCCTGCTGATCTTTGCTGGAAAAAGTCCTGACTAATCCTGGAGTATTCACTCAGTAAGAGCCTGACATCCTTCTGCCAGCATCCTAACTTTTTAAATTGCCAATCCTCCCAACTTTTGTCTCCTTTCTTCCCTTTTCATAAAGCTGATGCCTTTCAAAGTAAGCCAACTTTGCATCCTGGTTTCAAGTCTCTTAGAAAAATAGGGCAAGGCAACACAAAAGTAAAGTTGTGAAGAGACGATAAGGATGTGGACTTGAGAATAAAGAGCATTTGGAATGGTTACTGTAGGGCTAGGATAATTAGGATTCAGTGATGATGTGATTTGAGTGCAGGAAATAGAACTATGGAGGTGAGCATGAAACTCTGCAGCTGATCCCTTTCTTTAAAACTGTTTCTGAATATGCTTAATAACTCAATATGCAAAAGTAGAGAAAAACATTGATCCATCAGTGGACATTTTGGGTTGCATCCATTGCTGAGCTCTTGTCACACAGATGTACCTCTTTGAGCACCCACTGTTGAATTTTTTTATGGAAAATAAGATGAAATATGTTTTGAATCATTGAAAATACAGGATGCTAAAGTTAGAAGAGATTAGGTAGAAATTTTGAATACACTTTAGGGTATTGGAAAGAACATTAGATAGACACCATTTTTTTTCAAGTGTTATCTTCATTAAAAAACAACTGATTTCCTCAGTATCACCCAAAATACAGATTTACTTGTCTTTGTTTTACGTTTAAGACTAGTATTATTTTGAGTGTATAACTATTTATGAGCCAATTTTTGTTGAGAACTCATACAAAATATTCCAAGTAAATGAATTTTAATCCTCATTGTCTTCCCCTTCTTTGTGCTGGTTGATCTGGAAGGAAGCAATTTATAACTCTTTGCTGTTAGCAATTACACATAGCCAATCATGTAGATTATTCTTTTGGTGAGATATTTCAAAGTCCTGGCTAACCACCTCAGAGGTTACATTGATCTTGCTCTTACTCCTCTCAGTGATGACTTCCCCTCCAGCAACATTCCCAGCTTTTCTGTTCACCTTGAGTCTCTCTCGTAGAAACAGCTCAAAATTGTCAGCAGCCACGCTTCCATCTTCTACAGGGTGGGTATAGTCCAGGGTGAGCTTCAGAACCTGCTACTTTTTTTGCCCTCCTTCACCGCAAGCCTTGTCATGGGTGCTGTGGCAGCAGGGGAGGCAGTTTTTAAGAAGACATAGTTTCAGAGATAACTGAGTAAGAGCTTCAAGTGAAAGTGGATAGCAAGAATTCCAAAGGCCTATGGACCCTTGATAAATATTCAGCCTGAAAATAATTCATGTGCCTAACCTCAGGATGAGGGTGTTCATAGGACATCAAGCTTGGCAATAACAATTATGTCTCAACAGCCTTAACACTAAAGGTTGTGATTTCCTCAGTGGCAAAGGACCACCTTCTAGACCATTTATCATGTTACTTAAGCATTATGCTACTTTCAGAATTTTCTGAGTTTGTACTGACATTTAAAATAATGGATGCAAGATGAAAAATTATATTTGGCATAAATTTTACTGTCAATCTTAATAATCTTAGATATGATTCCACCAGTCTTCTGACATCACCACATCATAGCTACTATCCCATGGTTTTAAAATTTTATACACACATGTATATATGAATATAAACACAAAATAATTTTCACATGAACAAAACCCATATATTTGCATATACACATATGTATGTATATGTAAGTATATATTTGGAGATAAATTATCTTGCCTTGTCAGGACTTGGATCCTTTTACGTATACTGTATTCCTGTGACAGTTCTTTGAATTATAATTCATACCATCTTCTAAAATATTTTCCTCCTCTTTTTTATCTTATTTATATTTTTTGAGCTGGCACTGAGACTTGAACTTAGAGCCTGGACACTGTTCTAGAGCTTTTGTGCGCAAGGCAAGCACTCTACAACTTGAGCTATGCTCTACTTCTAGCTTTTTGCTGGTTAATTGGAGATAGGAGTCTCATGGACTTTACTGTCTGGGCTGGCTCTTTGAACAGCAATCCTCAGGTCTCTGCCTCTGCCACTGGTACCCCGTTCTTTCCTTTTCTTTTCTTTCTTTTTGTTATTTTTCTTGATAAAGTCTTTAGTTTTTGTCAGGGCAGGCTTTCCTACATATGTTTCCTGTGTAGCTGGGATGACTGGCACATGACCACCCCTACCCAGCTTCTTTGTTGAGATAGTGTCTCACCAACTTTTTACCTATGGTTGCCTTCAAACTGTATTCTTCCTGATATCTACTTCCTGATCCTAATATCCTAATATCTGGGATTATAAGCATGAGCCACCCCTTACCCTTCCTAAAAGTCTTTAAATGCCCATAATTTTTCCATTAGTATTATATCTAACATGAAAGACAAATTAATTTGCATATCCGGATCTTTGCCTTTGCTATATTCTATCAATTTTTTCTAGAAACTTGGTGAATGTTTCCTATTCTTGTCATTTATTCTAAATCTCAGATAAAAATCCAAGGTAAGTATTATTGGCTGAAGCCAGATTGCTGGCAAATTCAGAGAAATTTTGTTTTTACTTACCTTGTGTTTTGCATTAATTTTTTAAAAGTTTCTGAGAAATGGGGCAATTTGCTTTTTGATGTTACCCTGTCGCCAAAGAAAAATTATAACCAAGCTGTAACAAATAGTCTGAATTTGCTACATTTGAAGGGAGAAAGACTGAGGTGCAAGACCTGGATTAGTAATCTTTTTACAGCAATTTCTAAATCATCTAGTTAGAAATTGCTGCTTGCTGCAATCTTGAACCTAAACATACATATCCTTTAAAGATTATTGAAATTACATCAGAATTTTTATATCTCTTTGCAGATATTCCGGGCATGTAATGACTGAGTGCATCCCTAGGCTATTTAATCAAGTCTAACCTTGCATTCTTCTTTTAGGGCAATTGTAAGACTTAAACTTGCTAATTTAATGGCCCAGTTCATTGTTGATTAAACTATCAGAAACCAAATTAGTTTTATCTCCCAACCAGCTGATTGTTTTATTTCACTGATGGGCTTGAAATTCTGTAAGATATGCTAATTTCCTGTTATGGAGAATATCCTACTGCTTGCTTTTACGCACACTTTATAGCACTTTTCATTTATTTAGCAAATGTTTGGCACTTAATGTGTATTGGTTATTAGACATGAGGTACATTCTCAGCAAATTTTAGTTTGGAGGTTTTCTGTTAAATAATCTCTCGGATGTGTGGGATTTTTAGATCAGGTCATTAAATACCTCTTTAAATTTGGGCATTTTGCTGGGGAAAAATTAACTTCCATGAAACTGTTCTGTTAAACAGTACTCACACTGGGCGTAGGTGGCTCACAACTGTAATCCTAGTTACTGAGGAGGCTAAGATTTAGATCAGGATCCAAAGCCAGTCTGCCAAGAAAGTCTATAAGACTCTCATCTTCAATTAACCACCAAGAAGCTGGAAGTGGAGCTGTGCTTCAAGTGGTAGAGTGGCAACCTTGAGCAAAGAAAAGCCAAGGGACAGCACCCAGACCCTGAGTTTAGGCCTAGTATCAGCACAAAAAGATAAGGAAAAATAAGAACAAAAAACTTCTGTGTTATTAATGTATGGATATGTATTTGTAAAAACTGTAGCTAGATGCCTAAATATGAGAACTGTCCAGAGAATGCTCAAAGCTGTATGATCTAAGATAAGTAGAATAAATACATCTCTACCCTATTTTAACTAGCCAACTTAGAAAATGCTTCTTTTGTCGTCTGCTCTTTAAATTTCTAGAAGCAAAATGTTCAGAGATTGAATATTTTACTATTTTGAAAATGGAAAGAATGTTACAGGTGTCAGACCAGCCATGATTCAGCCAACCTACGTACTTTTAGGGTGACTATGGTTGCTTTTCAAAATGCTTTTTCAAAATGGAGGAGGTGAGGTGAATCTCTAGTTACAAATAATAATGGAGTTTAGTGCCATGAAGATGTATATCTTTTGCATTCTTCAGGAAACCCTTGCAGTTTCTTGGGCTTTTCTTTTATTTCCCCAAATGGCTACTTTCTAAGGCAAAATGGCTGACTCAAAAACTTCTAGGTAGGTATCTCTGTCCACTCCTGTCTGCAAAGGAATCTCAGAAATATAATTTTCAGCCATTCTTTGAGTTCCGTTGGTGAGGAAGAAGAGGCTAGCTATTGAGTAGGCAAACCACTACCAGTAATTCCTGTAGATGTAACAGGCCCCCTCATTCCCTCAACTTTGTCTCTCTCCAAAGCACACATAGATTATTATCTCTGTTAAGATTTCCTGACCCTAGTTATCTTTTCAGGTCATACTCTTTACAGAATTTTCAACCCTCAGTTATCTATAGTTTAAATTCCTAGAAATAGGATTGTATGGTAGGAAGAAGAGTGGTCTTGCGATCTGGAGACCTGATGTCAAGTTCTAGTTCATCTGACCTCAGAGCTTCCACTTTATCCTGTGGATAATGGAAATAAAATATTTTGTCAGTATTTTATAAGCTTCTTAAAGGAAAAGATGAACACAGTGAATAGATGGTATTGGTATGATGATCATGTTCGAAATTAATTTTCAACCTCTTAAACAGAACAAGCTGTTGCATTTGACTTATGTTATATAGCAAGTTACAGTCTGGAAACATCTAGTTTTGTTTTGATTATCTAACACCCACCCACATCTCTGGTTGAAATAGTCTTTGATGTTATTCTCTTTGTATTTCTTCATCTTGTCATTCCTGCCTTCATCACTGACAGCCTGTTTTTATTTACGATCTTATTATTCCACTTCTTGCATAGCTTTTGCAGTAACAATCAATTTCAGTCCCTACTCTCTCTTCTCATCGCACACCTGCACACTTTTCTACAATAGCTATCATTTTTACTTTTAGGAGATATAATGTGCCGTGAGATTGTTATGTTATTATTTAGTAAATATCTTCATACTTTGGGGCATTAGATTGTTTACATTTTTAGTTGTTATAATATATGGTAGTAGACATTTTGTATCTACTTGTATACTATATATATAGTATATATGCATGTTTATAATATGAGTTGCTGGAATAATGGGTGGGTTTTTGAGACTTTGCTTCATTTTCTTGGGAATAATTCCAATTTATGTGTCACGAACAACAGAATATGAATGTATCTCCTCTTCTTCTTGGCTTCTTCATCCTCCTTCCTTCCATCCTTCCTTCCCAGTGCTGGGACTGGGAAGTAAGCCCAGGTCCTTGATCATGCTAGGCTATAGCATGATCTCTATAGCAAAGCTACACTAACAACTCTATCAAAGCTTTACATAGCACCACAAGGAATTAAAATATGCCCTATTGACATTGATTATTGAGGTTAAAGGCACTTGGAAAACAGGAATGCCAGAAGGAATTTTGACTTCCTTTTTCTTTCCAAAAGCAGGAGATAAAACTGGCAAAGGTTCTTTCCTGTAGCAGGAGAAAGGAAGTTACTCTTCTAACTGGGTTGTCAAGGCATAAACCTTGTTAACTAACTATTAACTTCTGGTCATTTTTCTTTCATTTCTTGTCCTAGCCCAGACCTCTTTGTCATGCCATGTTTTCACAGTTTATAGTTCTGTCTGACCTGGTATGTAAGAGTTTTGCTGTCACTGCTTCTGTTGTTCTTAATTTTTTCTTATGAGGACTCTTAGGAACTTGTAAAAGTTACTAAATGAAATCTGTATGCCTTTCTCTTGCTATCCTGTCTTAGATGAGTTTTAATCAGTCTCACACACCTATTAAAAATATGAAAAATATGGCTTATCCATTTTCATACACATAGAATCCAGGCACTCCATGTCCAGGAAGTTTTATGTATTGCAATCGAGGTAAGCTTTTATTGAACATTGGTTAAGACATTGTATATTAATACAGATGGCTGAGGATCCTTTTGCATTTTGTAGCTAGCAATCCTAAAAGTGAACAACTCCCTCCATGCTGGACTCCAGAGGCTTATGGGCTGGGTTTTCAAACCTAGAAGCTTTATGATAGCCTAGAATCAGAGAACTGTGATTCCATATCCTCAGAGTGAGAGACTTATTAGTCTGAACTTCCAAAGGCAAAATCTTATTGCTCTAGGCCTTGAGAACTAGAGGCTTATGTCTATAGGTTTCAAAGCCTGAAACTTATGCTCAGGTTAGAGGCTAAGTGGTCTGTGATCTGAGTGCTAGCCCAGCACCTAGCAGTGTGTTCCAGTGCCAAGATTCTGGATCTTTAGCTCCTAACCTTTGAAGCTCTCTGCAACTCCTTCAGAATGGTATTTCTTCCATAGAGTAGCATTTCCTCTATTCGCAAAATATTTTATCCCAAATTCATCTTTTCAGTTTTAAAGAATTTATCAACATTTAGACATTTAACATTTAATATGAAAGAAATCACTTAAGGATTAATGGTTCTTCTAAAAAAAAGAATTCATAGTTCTTTTTGAGGCCAAATATTTCTATAAACAATAAGAAATGTGTGTAAATGAAATGTAGTTACTGAAAGAATTGCCAAACAGAAGCAATTTTAACTATTTTTCTTCAGACTATACAGAATAAATTCTTACCTATTGTATTTTTCTCCCTAGGTAAACATGTCAAACCTTTTACACCAGAGAAAGCCAAAGAAATTATAATGTCTTTACAGCAACCTGCAGTTTTCTTTAACATGGCTTCTGATTGGCCAGCACGACATTGGACTGCCAACCATATTTCAAAGCTCCTTCCTAGCAAGCAAATACGATTTAGAATGGGACTAAAAAGCAGAGACACAGGTAGGGCTATAACTCATCATTCCAGTGTCTGTTGACTCCACTTCCTCTTCCCAGTGGGAATTTCTGATTTCTGGGATTTTTTTTTTGTCTTCAATCTTCTTTTTAACCATTCACTGTATAAATAGATAGATTTTTTTTTCTGTTCCTGTAGCTTGAACTCTGGACCTTGAGCTGTCCCTGAGCTTCTTTTGCTCAAAGCTAGTGCTCTACCACTTGAGCCACAGCTCCACTTCTAGCTTTTTCTGTGACTAATTGGAGATAAGAGTCTCATGGACTTTCCAGCCTAGGCTGGCTTTGAACTGAGAACCTCACATCTCAGCCTCCTGAATAGGTAGGATTACAGGTGTGGGCCACAAGCACCCCACTTAGGAAAATTTTATTGGAAACTCTTGGAAAGTAGTTTGACATAATGTAGCTTTTTTTTTTAAGACAAAGCAATTGAGTTTAAATTCCCACATAAAATGAAAATGTATTTGTTCATGTATTGAATTATGCATGTTGCCAGACGTCAGCGAACATGGAAGACATTTAATAAATATTTATTAACATGCTATTATTTATATTACCATCTGACTAAAAAATGAACACTGTAATACTGTTGTTATATTAATATACAATCTAATAAGGAACAATACACTGTAATAGTTTTTTTTATTTTTTTTGGCCAATCTTGGGGCTTGAACTCAGGGTCTGGGCACTGTCCTTGAGCCTCTCTGTGCTCAAGGCTAGCGCTCTGCCACTTGAGCCACATTCCCAGACCTTTAATGTTTTTTTTTATTGTTATAAAGGTGATGCACAGAGGAGTTACAGTTAACATAAACCACTTAAAGAGTACATTTTTTTGCCAGTCCTGAGGCATGACCTCTGGGGGCCTGGATGCTGTCCCTGAGTTCCTTTTGCTCAAGGCTGGCAAGAGTACATCTCTTTTTGGACAATGTCACCCCTTCCCTCCCTTGACACCTGTAGAGTATGTTCTTTTATTTGTGGCTTCAGACTATTGATAGTGCTTGATTTTAATTGTAATTTTTGTCCTTTGCTTTACTGGCTGCCTGTATTGTGTTTCAAAAATATGGAACATATGTAATGATGTTTGTTTATGAGTATATGGTGTTAATGACCTAATCCTACTTATACAAGTTAAGCAAGCACTCTATTACCAACCTAAATCCCCAGACCCCTCGCTCTCCCTCTCCTTCTGTCCTTTTACTTGCCCTCTCTTCTTCTTTCCTTTCCTCCCTTCCTCTTTCTCTCCTCTCACTCATCTCTTCCTCTCTCCCTTGTACTAGGTTGCCCAGACTGGGCAATTGTTTTAGCAATCCTCTTACTTTGACCTCCAGCATTGTTGGGGCTATGAGTACATATTAACACTGGGTTTTGTTTGTTTATTTTGTTTTTTAATTCTCAAGCAGATTGATTTTGCCTGCTCCCTTTTCTTCATAGAAGTTTTCGAACATTTCCATTTTTCCCTCTATTTCTAGTTAAAACAATTGTCTTTAACAGTTAACTCTAGAATTCAGTTACTATAAAGGAAAGAAATGGTGTTAAAATACAAAGAAGTCCATAATAGTTGTCTAGCATCCAATTTGTATTTTAATATGGGTGAGAAATTCAGTATTTAAGCCTCACAGTGAAGTGGCTTTTGAAATCTATTAATAGCTCAAGAGGAACTAGAAAGTTCCCCCATGTCCCATCTATAGCTCCATGTTCTTCTCATGTTTTTAGTGCCTAGAACCCTCTTAGACTTCTGTGACAGAGACAGAAGTGTTATTTATATAGGTATCTCATTTTAATCACAGCAATGAACTGTTGATGGTATCTTAAAGTTAAAGACCAGACTAACAGCAATAACATAAAATCAGGTTGTACTTTTTCCTTCCTCGTTCTATTGAAAAAGATCTGTCACTCATTGAAGCAGCCTGTTAGATATAAACTTGAAGAGAAACAGGAATTGTATCTCTTTCACATCCTGGCTAGACTGCAGATTTACTACCACTACTAGCAGCTAAAATGGGTTGAAACCTGTTGTCTCAGGCCTATTAACTGTTTACCTGAATCCATTCTGTTAATCTGCTTACCACCTAGAATGGTACTATTCTTAGAATGGTACTGTTATTATTATGTGCTATAGATGGGGCATAGTAATTTGACATTTTCAAGTTAATATTTGAGCATAAAAGAAAATGAAATGAAACTCTGCAGTTGTAAGAAACTATTCTGTGTTTTCAGTAAAGATAACTTGGTCTTTAAGAAATTCCTGTCAAGCCAGAAGTGGAGCTGTGACTCAAGTGGTAGAATGCTAGCCTTGAGCAAAAGGAGCTCAGGGACAGCACCCAGGCCCAGAGTTCAAACCCTAGAACTGGGCAAAAAAATTACTTCAAATTCCTACAACATAAAATTCAGCCTATTAGGGGCTGGGAAGGTGGCTCAGTGGTAGAGCTCTTGCCTTGAATACCTGAGGCCCTGGGTTTGATTCCTCAGCACCACATAAGCAAAAAGAAAAAAGCCGGAAGTGG
>NW_012267261.1:11251574-11253306 GCF_000151885.1 Dipodomys ordii
TGAGACCCTTGTCCCATTATATGGTTAGTGAAGATCTTCTCCCAATCCATGGGCTTTCTATTGATCTTGCTAGCTATGTCCTTTGCCATGCAGAAGCTCTACAATTTCATGCAATCCCATTTGTCCAACCTTTCTTTGATTTGTTGTGTTTCTGGGTCTCTTTTAAGAAAATTTCAGCTTGTGCTAAGGAGACCTAGGGTTTCTCCTATTCCATCCTGTAATGTTTTCAGAGTCTGCTTTGACTCCGAGGTCTTTGATCCATTTGGAGTTGATTCTGGTGCAGGGTGATATATAAGGATCTAGCTTTAGTTTTCTACAAGTGATTAACCAATTTTGCCAGCACCATTTACTGAAGAGGCTGTCTTTCTTCCATTCTATTTTTTTTAGCTCCCTTATCAAAGATTAGATGGCTACAGGTCTGTGGGTTCATTTCTGGTTTTCAATACTATTCCATTGGTCCTGAGGTCTGTTCTTGTGCCAGTACCAAGCTGTTTTGAGTACTATGGCTTTGTAGTAGAGTTTGAAATTTGGTATTAATATTCCTCCAGCACTGTTCTTTCTGTTAAGGATCGTTTTTGCTATTCGGGGTCTTTTATTGTTCCATATGAATTTTTGGATTGTCTGGCAATTTCTGATATGAGTGGTGGGAAGAAAATGGCATTTGCTGATAGTAGACCCAGTGGACTAAGCTTTCCAGATACGACCAAACAATCCAATTCATCAAATAATTCCTTTCAACAAAGGGTATAACTAACAGAAAATATACAAAGTAGTTCCCAATCAATATCCAACTAATAAATCTAGAGTCTTGATAATCTAATCTCTTGTGGTTAAATATACAATCTATTGCCATGATTCTCAACCTTATGATCTCTTCCTCTCTCCTCACATAATCACACTGGGAAATGGTAGTGAGATGGCCTGTAGGACCCTCTGTAAAAGACAGCCTTTCTTCATCTAGTCATAAGCCTCCACCTAGAAAGCTACTAGGACATAAACACACATGCTCATCACCACCTGCCGGACACCCAAGCGTCAGACCTGGGTTTCCCAATAGTTCTTCCGTGACTGGAGTCACCTATTACACAAGGCCAACTCATTAATTACTTCCTCACATCTAGACATCACCAGTCTCGTTTCTGACCTTTCACCCTGAATATTTCCAATACTTTTAGGTCAAAGAATGATTTTTTTTAAAGCAGGTACATGAAATAAATAGCACGGGCGCTAGAATGCTCCGATGCTCACAATAGGCAAAAGCTCGAGCATTTAAAGATACGTTAAATCCGTAGGGCTACATAAAGGGCGTGAACACACACTACACATACATACATACACACACACACACACACACACACACGTGTGCAAGGAAGCCTCCCCGCAATTGTCGCTTTGGGGATAGGGGGTTCTCAAGTTAGGATGGGATGCCAGGGACAAGAGAAGAGCGCCGCTCCCCGTGGACAGCTCCGGGCAGCGCCCCATTCCTCCTTCACCCCCGTCCCCCGTCCCCCACCGTCCCCGACCCCTCACCTCTCTTGTCCAGGAGCCACATGAAGGCGAAGCAGGGCAGGAAGCCGATGGGCCCCCACAGCACGAGCAGCGCGATGTCCCAGCTGGAGAAGCCATAGGCCTGGCGCGCCGAGTTCTGGATGGGGCCCCAGCTGTTCCAGACCAGGCCCTGCGCGAACGCCAGCAGCGAGAAGAGCAGCAGCACCAGCCAGCGCCTCCCGTA